>NW_022985174.1:1195629-1223096 GCF_010093535.1 Lindgomyces ingoldianus
TTAACAGAAGGCTCTAAGGCGCATAAAGGCTTAGCAGTAAGCCCTCTCTGCGTGGCTACGCACGCAGCAGGTTGCTAATCTTGTCTTTGTGCAATTAGTTAATCTAGGGGCGCGCATAAGACTTGTTCACGCCCTTTCTGCGTAGCTACGCACGCAGTGGGTGTGAGCGTCTAAGCCCTCTCTGTGTAGCTACGCACGCGGTAGGAGTAAGCTTCTTGTATAGTAGTAGTTTTATTAATCCTTGCAAATCTATCTATTAAGGATAATAGCCTCTGCGTAGCTACGCACGCAGTAAATAGTTTATTAATAAACTAATTAGTGTTAGTTAACCTAGGTTTAATTAAACAAACATACACCTAAGAGGCGTACTAAGAGGTAAGTAAGCAAAGATTTTTTTATTATTAACTACTGCCCTTTTTTTTTGTATAAAGAAAGAGGGCTTTTAAGTACACATAGCCCCTAATGTATAGGCTAGATAGCTAACGTTTTAGGCAACCTAATTTAGCTGTACGCGTGTACAGACACAGCTGTACTTCTGTACAGACATTTCTAAAATTTTATTTATAATAACTAAATAATTTAATATAATAGTGTGTAAAAACTATAACTTAAACTAAATTAAACATGTATTAAAGCTTAAATATAGTTAAATAAATAATTTATATAATATTATTAATAAAGCTATTACTAGCAAAAGTAAGTTTTCTAATATAATGTAATAGCATAGGCAAGACAATAGGTCTAAATGCAGTAGAAATCTACTTAGAGGCATATAGAAGTGCGTGGAGACTTAGAACCTAGGAATGCTATTAACACCTATTGTAAGGCCGGGATGGCGCTTACGTGTAAGGCCGAGATGGTGCTTACGTGCGACAGGTATATATACTATTCTGTACGCAATAATTAACATTAGTTAATTATTTACACCTTTTTAGTTATATTAGCGTAGTAGTATAGAGCTTTATTTTTACATAATAATTAACTAACAGCAGGGTACAGTTAGTGTTTAACCTCTACTTTAGTCAGCTTTAAGCTAGTTTTTAGACTAAAACGTGAGGCAGCCTCTTCTAGCGCCACGTTGTTGCTGCTAGAAGGTCTAGTGTATATGGCTTAGCTGGCGTGGGCCACTAAGCGTTGCGTTGTGTTTATCCTGCGCCTCTAGGCCGCAGGTGGTCAGCCTCTGGCCGGTAACCAAGACATGCGCATAGGCGCCTCTGAGCTGCGGGTAGGTCATGTGACGCCTAGGACATGCGTCTGCTAAGAAGGGGGATAATGTAAGGCCAGAATAGCGCTTACGTGTAAGGCTAAGATAGTGCTTATGTGCAACAGGTATATATACTATTCTGTACGCAATAATTAACGTTAGTTAATTATTTGCACCTTTTTAGTTGTATTAGCGTAGTGGTACAGAGCTCCGTCCTTACACCTATAAGCCTTGTACAAAAGGATATTAGAAAACTACTAAGCTAGCTAAGGGAAGAGGTGCAACTAAATACTTAGGTGAATAGAGGTAACTGCAGGGGACAGGGTTAAGTTATAGTTAGGGCCGATACAGGGACCCTTCAGATTGTAACGGCGCAGGCAAGACAATGGGTCCGAATGCGGTGGGAATCCACTCAGAGGCATATGGGAGTGCGTGGGGACTCTGAACCTGGGAATGCCATTGACACCTATAGGCCTTGTACGAAAGGATATCAGAAAACTACCGAGCTAGCTACAGGGGCGAGGTGCGACTAAATACATGAGGGAATAGGGGTAACAGCAGGGGTCGGGGCCAGGTCGAGGTCGGGGCCGATACGAGGGCCTTCCGGAGGTTCCGGGCGACTCGAGATGGAACGATTCATGAGGATCGTTACACGGATAGGATCTGAGCGACCCAAGATGGAACGATTCGTGAGAATCGTTACAGGTGGCTAAATTGTAGTTTGCCCTTAGACAGCAGTATAGACGCTGGGTTAAACAGTCCTAGGGACAGAAGTAGAGGTATATATAGTGCAAGATATACAACTAGTATTGCAGCTTGTTAAAAAGCTAGAATGCTACTTAGTCTATGTAAAGATAAACTAAACTTTAATTACACCCTTTAGGGCTAATTAATAGGGCCTTTATATGCCTTTTCTGTCCTTGCAACAATTGCAACCTTAGCTTACTAAGCGTTGCAATTACTACAATCTATTATGTAGTAATTGCAGCCTTAGCTTGCTAAGTGATGCGTCTATTGCAATCTATTATGTAGTGATTGCAGGCTTGGCTTGCCAAGCGTTGCGATCACTGCAATCCATTGTACAGTGGTCCTATTAGACGATGCATTCCTCGTACGGCTGCTCATCCGAGTCTTCCCCAGCCGGCTCTTCCCATTCGAGCATAAAGGGGTTCCACGCTTGGCCGTCTAGGTGGTGGGGCACATTACCCGGCCCTTGACTGGTCCACTCATGGACCGTAACAAACTGTTAGTAAGGCCTTATTGTGCTGGCTGTAGACTAACAGCGTTTGCTAAAAGATTGATTCGGAGCCTTCCTGGTAAGCAGGGGTGTTTTTGTTCCCTCAATTCAGCTGGCTGTCTGAGCACCCACAGATTAGGTGCGAATAACCGCTAATGTAATTACTGGAATTCGGCGAAGAAAAAGCCCAAGACTGAAGATCTCCACATCACCAATCCCCATTTGTCAGTACCCTGCTCCGCGAAATTTCTGAGCTACGAAACATTGGTCTGTCCATCGTATAATTGTCGTGTTTTGTCGCAAGCGGCGACCCAAAATATATAATAACAGCTCCTATTGCGCGAACTTTCCCTCACGTAAGGCCTCTAACGGCGGAACTAGGGATCCAGTATGAGTTAGCTCAACGCTGGACTGAAATATACCCCTCGTTTCAGTGCACGAGTAAGAAGGACATCAGAAGACGCACCTCACCCCAAAACAGCCTGCTCCGCCTCCACGAGGCGATCCTTAGCCGATCACGAAAACCGGATGGCTTCGATCAGGGTTCCCAGCAGCGTCGCTAGCATATCACCTTTAAGGCTGTGCCAATCGCAGTGGATTTTTTCAGCCTCTTTTGGTAAGCTTTGACGCAGGTCTGACCTCCAAAAGCAATACTATGCGCCTGTATAGCAGCTCCAGTTCGCTAGGTATATACGTATTTGGTAATGTAGATTCTATTGGAATTAACGGCGAGCGGCGTGTTTACTTGCTTATTTCGTATCTGGCTCAAGGTTGTGCATGCTAGACCGTTCGTTAAAGTCGACGTATTACAGAGGTCTTTTGTCTAATCATCCTCGAGCTCTTCAACGCTTAACACTTTATCGGCAAATTGTTGGATCTCGAAGATGACGCGGTATCGGTGGAAACGACTCGAATTCAGTC
This sequence comes from Lindgomyces ingoldianus, assembly GCF_010093535.1. Taxonomy (NCBI): domain Eukaryota; kingdom Fungi; phylum Ascomycota; class Dothideomycetes; order Pleosporales; family Lindgomycetaceae; genus Lindgomyces; species Lindgomyces ingoldianus. The sequence continues at coordinate 1,198,992 of NW_022985174.1, forward strand.
CTACTTGTCCCTCGGGCGGAATGTGGTATTCATGCGCCTCTGGCTCACGCTTTGTCGGGTGCTGCGTCAGCGACCCATGCTCGAACGGCTGCTCCCAAGGCAATATTCGGACTGTGAGTTTCGATAGTGCCTACTATGGGAAATTTCCTGATGCTAGCTGTGGCTCAGGTAGCGACTTTTATACTGTGCGGTCCCTAGCCCTGCTCCTTAACGTCCCTAACCCACCAAGCGCAGTGTGCCAGTGGAAGCAAGACGTTCTGGGGATGCTGTAAATCGAATCCGTGTAACCAGGGACTCCAATGTCCCAGCGGCGACCTCGTTCCTGCCTTCATAGACCGCCCGGAACAATTATCAGCGTATTCCCCTACTGGCAGCTTAAGCTCAACAAGCACCTCATCTCTGCCATCAAGTACCAGCTACCGCTCTACAACCACTACTTCTACAAGCTCTTCCACACACTCTTCTGCAGGTTCTTTTATTATTTCATCAAGGACTAGCTCAACTGTGGCGTCTCCTCCGACTACAGTAACGGTCGTAGCGCCATCACCTGGTCAGAATAACAGGGACGGTCACATTGCAGCCATTGCGGGCGGTGCAGCAGGCGGCGGATTGGGCATCGCTGTTCTCCTCGGGCTTCTCATTTACTTGATCTTCCACGCGAAGAAGTCAAGAAATCTACACAAAGACATTCTGGATCGTCGGCAATCAGATCTCACCATGAGGATATCAGAAAAGCCAGACGTAGGCGGTTCTCCAACCGCACCAGGTACGGCTTACCAACTTTCTCTAGTGTTAAAATGCTTATGCAGAATAGCAGTGCGACCACCCTGTGCGTCTCCGGACCCAAACATGTCCCCCTACGATCCCAACCGTTTCACGTATCAACAGCAAGCCTTGCGCCAGTTTGAGCTTCCCGCAATGCCGTCCAGTCGCGGCAACCTATGGGGGACGTACCACCCGCATAGACTGTCAGAGCTCTCTGGTGAGACTGCGCGAAGAACCGACGCTGACAGCATAATAAAACCTTGGCCGCATGCATATAGTATGCCACAGAGTCCTCAACGCGCAGTGGGAGAGTCTCCAAATTAGACAAGGCATCCGTGGGAGGTTCAACCAGCGCAAGGTACCGTGGATCACCAGTCTTATTTAGCAGAGCATTATAGACAATAGTCTTTAATTAAGTTGTAGCATAATATTACTAAGAATTAACGTAAACTATTACTAAGCTAGGTAAATTATTAACCTATATAAAATCTTTTAGTGCGACTAACACTATATACAAGACGCAATATCTAAATAACATAACTGTCACGGTTAACTTAGACATGCCTCGGACTCTCCCCAGAGAGCCCTCGGCCCGGCCTTGGGCACATGACGTCCCGTCACGTGCCCTAGCACATATATATATATCCTCTTATAAACCCCTAAGTCTCCTTAAGGATTTATCTATTAATACTATCCTATACCCTCTTCTGTGCTTTATGCTTTCTGCTTTATAGTGCTTTTTGTCACGGTCAACTTGGACATGCCTCGGACTCTCCCCGGAGAGCCCTCGGCCCAGCCTTGGGCACATGACGTCCCGTCACGTGCCCCAGCACATATATATATATCCTCTTACGAACCCCTGAGTCTCCTCAAGGATTCGTCTATCAATACTATCCTGTACCCCCTTCTGCGCTTCACGCTTCCTGCTTCACAGTGCTCTCACAATTCGAATCCTTCATACTCTCCTACAGAGACGCAGTTGGTTTGAAGAACAGAAGGCCACTTCCACTACCGCTCCTCAAGCTCCACCTTAATTGAAGAGCTATAACAACAATGGCCAACGGCAGTCGCACACGCAAAAGCAGGGCCACGGCCACTACCCCTTCCGAGGCCGTCCCGGAGACGCCCCATGACGACCCCAGTGCTCAACTCCTTGAGCACCTCGCGTCCCAGCGCCTCAACCAAATTCCACCAGATCAGCGAGTACAAGAGGTGGAAGATGAGGAACACCAAGTCTCTGAGTCGGGGGATGAGCAAGACCCCGGAAACCGTCAGGGACGCGGTCGGACTGAACCTGGAAACTCTTCAGGTCACACTAGACGAGGATCAAACAACCCCCTCGTCACACTAAGCCCCCCAGGTTTCAGAACTCCAGGGACTGCTGGTCAGCTCCCTATGGGCCACTCACAGCAACTGTTAGCGACAGGGGCAAACGCGATACGCCGCGGTACCCTTCCAGGGCAGGCCCAAACTAGCTCTACTGCCGTCCCGGTGCAACCCTCGACCAATGAAGCGTTCGTACAATCGCTCCTCACAAAAGCCTTTCAGCTTGAGGCCGAAGGAGCTCCGGAAGCCGAAATTAGTCGAGCTCACAAACAGGCCCAGATTGCTTCCGCAACCCTTGGCCTATCTCTCGGGACTACTCTGGATCAACTCCGATCCCAAGCCGGCCCGGACAAGACCCTAAGTCGGCTGTCTAAGATCAAGGCCCCTCCGAAGCTTGGCTCCTTGAAGAAGTCTCCAACCCCACAGCAGGTAGACACCTGGGTGAGAGATATGAACGGTATCTGGGAATACGTGGACCTCCTAGATGACTCTGCCACTCGAACCTGATGGATTGTTAACTAGATCTAGTTCGAAGTCCACAAGGACCTAATCAGTCGCGCTATCGACGAAGGCACCATTGAAACCTGGGCTCAGCTTCAAACCAAAGTACGCGAGCTTACCTAGGATCCTCTCCTAACGCGGTACGAGAACTACTATTACTTTTGGAATACAGAGTGGAAAGTGGGCGATACATTTAACACTTTTATCGCCCAGCTATCTTAGCGAGAGGGTCTCCTAAAAAACACTCCTTTCTGAACCTCTAACGGAGAGGAACTCCATGAGATCAAAATTGCCTTTGTATGGAGCCGCCTCTTAGAATCTATCCGAAGAGAAATGCAGCGCAACAGCTTACTTGAGTCTGTGAACACTTGGCCAGAGTTTGAGCGCGCTGTACGCAACGCCGAAACCGTTGCTTGCCCTGAGCGAGCTCCGATGACGCCCCAGGCCAGCTCCGGGGACGCTTTAACTCAGAAAAAAAAGCGGTCCTGCTCTACCTTAAACTCTTGACAGTGGTGGAAAGATAAAAGACAAGACTGGAAGCCTGCAGGCTAATTGACAAGCAACTAACAGTCCCTAGTACAGAGGACTGATACTGCTGCAACAACGCCTTAAGAGACCTCTGGTAAACACAAGCCCCACTGGAAGAACTGATTTGACCAGAAGGACGACAATGGCACAAAAAAAGAGAAGCCCTAGTTGCAAATCTTGCACGCTTGCAACTAGGGCCTGAATTAAATGGCAAGCAGCTCTGCATCGCGGTTTGGGTGCAGCTTAAACTCCCTGACGGCGGAACGACTATCCTCCGCGGCCTTTACGACATGGGTGCTGAATTGAACCTGATAAACGCTGGCGTTATTCAGGAATATGGCCTCTTGTGTGAGCACCACTACGAGAAGCCTGACGCGAGCTTTATTAACAATCACTGATTACAGTTAGGATCGCCATATGATCTTTCCCTTGTCTGCACAGACAACAGGGGTACTAATAAAGAAGTTGGCCCCTAAAGATTCTGGTTGGCTGATTTCTTAGGTTACGACCTGATCTTAGGGTATCCTTGGCTGCAAGAAGCTGACCCTAAAATCTGTTTCAAAGACGGTACATTTGAGTGGTGGGAGAACGACGACGGTAGAATCTAGTTGGTATCTGCTGAGGAGCTCCTAAAGGACTTTGGTCCTGGGGAGACTGCATACGTGCTGCACCCTACCTCTTATACTATTTAACTAATGAGCGACGATGTTAGGAAGGAAGCCCTCTTAGAGGAACTGCTTCGGGGACACCCCGAACCTGCTCCGCAAGCCCCCGGGCCCAGTGGCGACGTGGTGCAGGATGCAGAGTACTTTCATTGTCAAGGGCTGCTCTGGTTGAAGAAGTACATGCTTGAGATTCAGGAGCATCTCTGGAAGTGTGTTGAGACGTTCCCGAAGCTCTCATGGCTTCCTGAAGCCATGGCCTATTGTGTGGTAGCCAGTATCCATGATCAAGGCCACCGCCGGGCCACACTGCCCGCGGGCGTTGCCCGGGTACTTCCCGACGACAGCGATGGGTATCCAGGCACTGATGATGCTGACGACGCTCCGGACCCTGAGGAACTCGCGCATGTTCCCCCTGAGTTCCACTCTCGGTGGTACGCTTTCAGCAAACATCGTACGAACATCCTCAGGCCGAACGGCGAGCATGATCATGCCATAGAGATTGAGGAGGGAAAGAAGATTCCGAACCTCCCAATCTATAACCTCTCCCGCCACAAACTGGATATCCTGCGGGAATACCTCGATGCGGCCCAGGAGAAGGGTTGGATACGCCCAAGCAGGTCGCCAGCGGGTGCTCCTATCCTCTTTGTCCTAAAACTAGATGGGACACTGCGACTTTGTGTTGACTATTGAGGTCTTAACAAAATCATGATTAAGAACTGATATCCTATCCCGCTTGTGAGCGAGATGTTAGATTGCCTGTTAAAGGCTAAGGTCTTCACGAAGCTTGACCTTCGCGACGCCTACCATAGGCTTTGCATTAAGGAAGGGGATGAGTGGAAGACTGCTTTTAAGACGCGGTACGGGCATTTTGAGTACCTTGTTATGCCCTTCGGCCTAGCTAATGCCCCGGCCACCTTTTAGTCCTATATCCATAGGGCTTTGGGAGGCTTGTTGGATAGGACGTGTGTCGTCTATCTAGACGACATCCTTATTTACTCTAAAGACGAAAAGGACTATGAGCAACATGTCTTTGAGGTTCTTGATTGACTAGTGGAATGGGGACTGTACTGTAAGGCATCTAAATGTTCCTTTAAGACAAAGGCTGTTGAGTTCCTGGGCTTCATAGTCACGCTAGAAGGTGTGGTAATGGACTTATTGCGCGTCCAGACGATCAAGGAATGGCCTGAGCTAGAGAGCTTTAAGGACATCCAGGTATTTCTGGGCTTTACGAACTTCTATTGAAGATTTGTCCACAATTACTTAGAGATCGCACGCCTACTGGTTGACTATATGACGGCCGCTTAAGCCCTGAGTCCGCCCTGTAGGGGCCCTGACTTGAAAAAGAAGAAGGAAGCGAAGCAGAATCGCAAGGGTCCCACGAAGTGGTACTAGGAATGGTTCTGGCCTGAAAAGGCCTGCAACGCCTTCCTGACTCTTAAGTTAAAATTTATGGATGCCCTAGTCCTTTAGCACTTTGATCTATTGAAGCTGGTTATGATTATCACAGACGCTTCTGAGTTTGCTATGGTAGTGATACTGCTCCAGCCTCAGTTCTCTGAGCTGGCAGTGAATTGCCACTGGAGGCCCATAGCCTTCTGGAGCCGCAAGTTAAGCGGCCCACAACTTTGTTGGCATACGCACGACAAGGAGTTGTGCGCGATTGTGGAGAGCTTTAAACATTGGAGGCACTACCTAGAGTACGCCCCGAGCACGATCTGGGTACTCTCTGATCACAACAATCTGCGCTATTTCATGACAACGAAGGAGCTCTCCCCCAAGCAAGCCCGCTGGGCGGAAGAGCTGGCGCGGTTCGATTTTGAGATCGAATACAAGCCAGGTCCAGAGAACCCAGCCGACGGACCATCTAGGAGACCCGATTACGCAAAAGGGGTCTCCTTGGGAGAAGCAAAATCGCTGCGAGACGCGATGCTCCCAACTTTGCAGCAGAAGCTTTGGGTGTGGGCGATTCGAACGTCCACGGCTCGTTGCGCTGGTCAGGCAGCGTGTGGTATGACTTCTCCCGACGGTGACCTGGCGAGGTGCCGTACTATACCCGGGGAATCCCCAAATCCACCTGACATGACGTTAATCATCAGAGGTACGCCTCTATTAACCCAACCCGTCGTTCCCACAGACTATGACAGTCACGGGGCGGTTGATCCTGAAGCGCTGCGGGTCCCCTACGGGGAACCCATGATGCGACAACGGACCTGGGATGTTACAGAGGAGTTCCTTTGTTGCCCTCACATCTACAGGATGTTGTCGCCAAACTATCTCGCTGTCGCAGCCGTGCGAGATGAAAACGCCTATGCTCTGGAGGTCCTAGAACGTCTCTCTGAGTACGTTAAGCAGGTGCAGGAAACTGATGAGGCCTATTAGTTGAATGCGCTCTTGACAGAAAGGAAGGCGGGCAAGGCGAAGAAGGGCACCCCGTTTTGGGAGCATGACCCCATGGGTGTCCTGCGCAGGAATGGGAGAGTGTGGATCCTAGATGATAAAGCCTTGCGTTAAAACATCCTGACGAAGAACCACGACGACCCCATGGGAGGGCATTACGGTGTTGAAAAGACCACGGACCTCCTTAAAAGGAAATACTACTGGCCGTACCTTCGCCGTGACGTTCACGAGTACGTCGCGAGGTGCGCACCATGCCAGCTGAATAAGATTCGGCGGCATAAGCCCTGGGGGTTGCTGGAACCTTTACCCCCACCTACTTCCCTATGGAGGCACTACTTGCTGGACTTCGTCACTGACCTGCTAGAGTTAAGAGACTCTGCAGGCAGTACTTATGACTTGATCCTGGTACTTGTCGACCGCTTCTTGAAGTACGTCCGGTACCTTCCTGTTACTAAGACTATCACGGCGAGAAAACTAGCTACCCTTCTAAAGGAGCAATTCTTTATGAAGATGGGACTACTAGATACCCTCATTTCTGATCGTGGTTTAATCTTTACTAGTTAGTTTTGGTCGGACATCTGCTTCCACTTGAAGATTGACTACTGGCTTAGTACAGCTTTCTATCCTTAGACTGACGGGCAAACTGAGCGTCAAAATTAAGAATTGGAGTCATTCCTGCGGTTGTACTTGAACTACCAGCAGGACAATTGGTGCGAGCTGCTACCGTACGCGGAGTATGCTTACAACTCCAAGAAACACTCCTCCCACGGCGAATGCCCAATACGCGTAGCGTACGGGGTCACCCCAAAGGGCTTTGACGGGGTCGAGGACGATCATTGGCTCAGGCGCCCGCCCCAGGTATGGGACAAGTCTGGAAAGGCACCGGCCCTGCGGGACCAGGTGGTCGCTCATCTCTCGAGATGGAACGAGCAATGGGAAGCCGCGCGCTCATGCCTCGAGCAGGCGCAGCGGCACCAGGTCAAATGGTACAACACCAAGCATTCAGAGAAGCACTTTGGTGTGGGAGATTAAGTCATCCTGAGGTTAAAGCACATTAGGACACAGCGTCCATTAAAGAAGCTTGATGCGACGTACCTGGGACCCTTTAAGGTACTTAAGAAAATCGGGAAGCTGGCATACCAGCTAGACCTACCACAATTAATGCAAAGAATCCATCCTGTCTTCCATGTTTCACTGCTAGAGCAATGGAACGAACCTCTTCAGGAAAAACCCTTCCGGCCTAGGCCCGTACACGTCCCGGAGACGGATAGCGGAGACCGCTATGAAGTTGAAGGAATTCTTGAACACAAAGATCTGAAGGCAGGACGACAGTTCCTTGTAAAGTGGCTTGGGTGGCCTCTTGAGGACTCTACCTGGGAACCTGAGGAACACCTTGACAACTGCAAGGAAGTTCTTCAGGATTATTGGCTTGCCCCGCGCGATACATCGCGACAGAAGCGACAGCCAAACGCTACACCTGCGGGTACCCCCCGGGGGACAACCGCACCGACTTCGGCACCTGCAGCGAAACCTGATGCAATCCAAACTCCGCAACGCAGGAATCGCCAAAGGAAGTCGGCACGCAGATAGAGAGAGGATAGAGCAACAACTCATACTCCTCGCTGCGAAATTTCAACTTCATGCAGCTCGCAAGGTCATGACCTAGAGCGGGGTGTGAATGTCTGTATTGAAGGTACTGTCCAGGGCCCCACCGGACCCAGAGAGGTCCCGGGTGAAGTCCGGACTGGGTATCATCCACATATATGACAGGAACATCCTGAAGATTCCTAAAAACATTGCCAGCCACTCTCTTAGTAGAACAAAGGTTCTGCGCGCTCCTAATCCATCTGTGCTGTACTGGACCGCCGATTCACAACCGGCGAGCTCACCTCCTTGGCGGCGGGTATATTCGGCCCGTAGTAGTACCACCGTTTCTCCTGGTTGGTTGCGCGGCCGTCCTTGAGGAAAATCGCCTCGGACTTAGACCGGACGACAGTATTGTTCGGATGGTTCTTGCTGACGCCACCAAGACCACTCTGAAGCAAAGTCAGCTACAATCCGAATAACCTGCAATACCAAGACATACCTTGTGCCGCTCATAGTTGTGTTCCCGGGAAACCTGACGCTGCTGGGCATACTCCGCCGGCGTAAAGCCCTCAGTCTCACGCTTCAGCCACTGGGAGTATGCATTGATATGCTCCCTAAGGGCTAGGGCGTATAGGAGGACATCCTCCCAATAGCGGAGCTGAGCCTCAGCGTCCAGGTCAGGTTCTTGACTCAGGTTACCCGCGGTCTCAACAGCGCGTCTGTCGCGGTCAAGAGCTCGGTCAATATAGTACTGGAGGATATTTCCAGCGCGGCGGAAGCAGGGATCGAGCTGTACACGGTCAGCATGAACTCAAAGAGCTCTAAAAGACCTACTTCCACACAGCCACCCGCCTTCCTGTCAACACAGCCTTTGCAAACACTGAACAGCGTGCTTTTCATGCACACGCCAGCGTTCACAGCTATGCGAAGATCAGAAGCTGAGGGCTCCTTGCCGCCTTTCTTAGACGACAGCGCAGCGACACAGCCACGGCACCATTTCCGGATGAGTGGCGGCTGAGGCTCTAAGTGAGGCGGGAGCTCATAGACATGCGCGGGAATCTCCTCTTTGGAGCACTGGGCGAGAGATGTAATGGGCATAGTGAGGGAAGAGAAGGTTATGGCTGGAAGGACTGGTTGGGGAGGAGCTGAAGTGAGGGTGGAGAAAGAAAGGTTCAGAAGCAGCGGGAACAGTGTTTTATACCTAAACCCGCACTCACCTTCTCCACTCCATGTGAGGTCCGGAGTCGCCCCAGAGCCTCACCGCCTACAACCTGCTCAGTATGGAACGTCAGAGAGATGAGGAAACACGCGAACAGCTTGAGGAAACTGTCACTCATGCTCGCACCTGACCGACCAGAAGAGCAACTACTCCCAGCGAATAGCGACGCATTAAAAGCATCATCCTCAAGCATTTCGCGCACGGAGATATCCCTAAAGCACTAATTCGTCAGTACTTGAGGGAACTGCCGGAACAACTTGCTCATATGGCACCACACCTCCCTATTCGGCACTTGCAACCCCAGACCAGAGCAGCTACAGATTCGGTCTCAGGAGCTTCACAGCGCCGACCTCGGAACTGTCCCGGCAATACATCGGGACTCTGAGCCATTTCGAACGAAATCGCGATGTTATGAGCTCACTGATGACCATCCTCCTGACGGGAAAGACCCAGCGATCAACCGCTGCATTCAAGGGAACTACCCGCGCGGGAGCGGTGCATCCACGGATGCCCTGCGGTACCCACAAGTACCAAAACTGAAACCTCAGGACCTTTGAAAGCAGACCTTGACTAGATGGTAAGGAAGAAAAGTTGCAATCTTAGGTTGCTTCTATAGAAGCGGGCTTTTTAATTACAGACCATCCGCTTTACTTAGCCTCTGCAGGCCCATCGGGCTTGACCTGATGAGACAAGAACGCCCTACATCAGCAGCTACAGCGCTGGTAATAACGTTCTGACTCTCCTGGTTGTACTTCTCCAGACATGGTTTTCCCTCACTGAGGTTTTCCGGAGTTCAGTCACCAGTGATGAGTACTACCCAGGCGTAACCCGTACGGTCCCCACCGCAGGTCCGCCTGGGGCTAGTCCAAGTTACCATGATATCCTACCTATCCAATCGCAGGATCGAGGACGACCTGCAGAAGGAGGGGGGCCATGTCACGGTCAACTTGGACATGCCTCGGACTCTCCCCGGAGAGCCCTCGGCCCAGCCTTGGGCACATGACGTCCCGTCACGTGCCCCAGCACATATATATATATCCTCTTACGAACCCCTGAGTCTCCTCAAGGATTCGTCTATCAATACTATCCTGTACCCCCTTCTGCGCTTCACGCTTCCTGCTTCACAGTGCTCTCACACTTTTATAATTTAAATCCTTTATACTTTCTTATAAAGACATAGTTAGTTTAAAGAATAAAAGGCTATTTTTACTACTACTTTTTAAGCTCTACTTTAATTAAAGAGCTATAATAATAATAGCTAGTAGTAGTTACACATGTAAAAGCAGGGCTACAGCTACTACCTCTTCTAAGGCTGTTCTAAAGACACCTTATAATAACTCTAGTACTTAACTTCTTAAGCACCTTATATTCTAGCGCCTTAACTAAATTTTACTAAATTAGTAAGTATAAAAAGTAGAAAATAAAAAACACTAAGTTTTTAAGTTAAAAAATAAGTAAAACTTTAAAAACTTTTAAAAATATAGTTAAACTAAACCTAAAAACTTTTTAAGTTACACTAAATAAAAATTAAATAACTTTTTTATTATACTAAGCCCTTTAGGTTTTAAAACTTTAAGGACTACTAGTTAGCTTTTTATAAGCTACTTATAGTAACTATTAGTAATAGAGGCAAACGTAATACGCTATAGTACTCTTTGTAAGGACGGAGCTCTGTACCACTACGCTAATACAACTAAAAAGGTGCAAATAATTAACTAACGTTAATTATTGCGTACAGAATAGTATATATACCTGTTGCACATAAGCACTATCTTGGCCTTACACGTAAGCGCTATCCTAGCCTTACATTATCCCCCTTCTTAGCAGACGCATGTCCCAGGCGTCACATGACCTACCCGCAGCTCAGAGGCGCCTATGCGCATGTCTCAGTTACCGGCCAGAGGCTGACCACCTGCGGCCCAGAGGCGCGGGATAAACACGACGCAACGCTCAGTGGCCACGCTAGCTAAGCTATACATACTAGACCTCCTAGCAGCTACAACGTGGCGCTAGAAGAGGCTGCCTTACGTTTTAGTCTAAAAACTAGCAAAGCTATCTAAGGTGTAGGTTAAACGCGCAACTATCCTTGTTATTAGTTAATTATTATATAAGGACAGAGCTCTGTACTACTACACTAATATAACTAAAAAGGTGTAAATAATTAACTAACATTAATTATTGTGTACAGAATAGTATATATACCTGTTGCACGTAAGCACTATCTCGGCCTTACACGTAAGCGCCATCCTAGCCTTACACTCTTCTAAAGCAGGCTTAAACTAGTTTTACTGCTGTCTTAGTATAACTTTTAACTAATAAAGCATTTATATAGTTACTTTTTATAAAAGCTTTTTAGCTTAAAGCTAAAAAAGCTTTAAAAGCTAAAATTAGTTTAGCTTATAAATAAGCTTAGATTACTTTTATAACTTTTAGCTTATCTTTTAAAACTACTTTAAATTAACTTTAATTTTAAGCTAGCCTAAATAATGTAACAGCACAGGCAAGACAATAGGTCTAAATGCAGTGGGAGTCTACTTAGAGGCATATAGAAGTGCGTGGGGACTCTGAACCTAGGAATGCCATTAACACCTATAGGCCTTGTATAAAAGGATATTAGAAAACTACTAAGCTAGCTATAGAAGCAAGGTGTAACTAAATACATAAAAGAATAGAGGTATAGTAAAGAGCAGAGCAGAGTTAGAGCTAGGTTAAGTTAAAGTTAGAGATAATATAAGGTCTTTTTAGATAAGTTTTAGACAACCTAAGATAAACATAATTTATAAAAATTAAGTTAGAGTTAGAGCTAATATAAAGACCTTTTAAATAGGTTTTAAGTAACTTAATTAAAATAATTTATATAAATTATTACACTACCCCCCTCTCTATAAACTAATAGTCTTTATTAGTAGTAATTATAGTATAAAGTTTTACTTTTTTTTTATGTTTTTTACATTCTTAAACTAAAACTAGTTTAATTTAGCTAGGTGTTCTTACTTTAAGTATTTCTTTACACTACTAGCAGTGTCTTCTAAAACTAAACACTACACATGCAGTTATTAATTATTAGAGTAGTAAGTGTAGTTTATTAATTAAAAATAATTTAAATAAGATAATAAAGTTTTTTTTATAAGTCCTTTTTTTTAAGTTGTATGCTGTAAGGTAAGCTACTATAGCTTTAAAAATGTTTACCTAGGTATGTTTAAAACTATAGTCAAGTACTTATAAGCTAAAAAAAAAGCTTCTTTTATAAGTAGAAAGACTAATCTAACTAAAATACTTTTTTTTAATAGCTACACTAATAAAGCGCGCTTTAAATGTAAAGAATACCTTCTCTTTATCTATTCTAAGAGTCTAGAATGCTTAGTATGCCTTAGTCTTTTTCTAACTAGTAATAAAATAAGCTTATAAAAGCTTTCTTATATTCTTTACACTTTTAAACTAAAACTAGTCTAATTTAGCTAGGTATCCTAGCTCTAGATAATCCTTCGCAATACTAGCTATATGTCCCTATATTAATGCTATGTGTGTGCGCTTACTTTAATAGTAATCTAAATTAATGTTAAGTTTATCTATAATAAAGGCTTACTATTATTTAAATATAAGTTTTTTACTATTTATAAAGATCTTAATCTTAAGCATATGTTTAGTAAAGTAGATTTACTAAGTCTAAGAAGTGCCTAAAAAGTCTCTTACACTTAAAGTAGTAAGAGTAGTATAAAGTGTTATTAAAAGTAATTTAGTAGTTAGTAAAAGTTAACTAGTAGTTTTTAGCTAAATTAGCTACTTAAGCTATACTTATAATTAAGTAATCTAATTATTAATAAATATACTACTAAAGGTTAACTTTAAATTAAGTAGAGGTATAGCTTTAGGTGCTATAGAAGCAGGTTTAGCTATTAACATAAATTATTAATTAACTTTAAAAGGCTTACTTTAGCTAAAGCATATTTTAATTCTAGAATTAAAAGGTAGTTAGTTAGACATTAGTAGTTACCTTTAATTTTAATAAGTTATTAGTAGTCTTTAAGTTTCTACTTTAGCGCATTTTTTATAACTTTTTTAAAAGTAATTTAAATTATATAAGAATAAAAAGTTTTAAACTTAAAAGCTTTAGTTAACTAAAAGTTAATAAAATCTAGTTTATAAACTAAATAGTTTAATATAATAGTGTGTAAGTATTATAACTTAAACTAAATTAAATATGTCTTAGAGCTTAAACATAGTTAAATAAATAATTAGTATAATATTATAATAAAGCTGTTACTAGTAAAAGTAAGTTTTCTAATATAATGTAATAGCACAGGCAAAACAATAGGTCTAAATGCAGTAGAAGTCTACTTAGAGGCATATAGAAGTGCGTAGGGACTCTAAACCTAGAAATGCTATTAACACCTATAGGCCTTATATAAAAAAATATTAGAAAACTACTAAGCTAGCTACAGAGGCAAGGTGTAACTAAATACATAAAGGAATAGAGGTACAGCAGAGGGCAGGGCAGAGTTAGGGCTAGGTTAAGTTAGGGTTAGAGCTAATACAGGGTCCCTTTAGATAGGTTCTAGACAACCTAAGATAAACACAATTTATAAGAATTAAGTTAGTGTTAGAGCTAATACAGGGACCCTTTAGATAGGTTCTAGGTGACCTGATTAGAACGATTCATGCGAATTGTTACAACTAAGACTTTAAGTTAGCTATTTAAAATTAAGGCTTTTTTAAAGCTTAGCTTCTTAAAAAAGTCTCTAACTCTATAGTAAGTAAACACTTAAGTAAGAGATATAAACAGTATTTAGAAATATATATACTTTTTAAACAACTTTACTACTTAAACTTAATAAATTATTAACTAGATTTAGTTTAAAGTCTATAAAAACTTAATTAGTTATGCTATTAATAAAAGCACTATTAAAACTTAGGCTTAGCTTTAAACTAAAGTATGTAAGCTTACCTAAGATTTTTTTAATATAGTATAAAAACTACTATTACTTTTAGAATATAAAGTAGAAAGTAGGTAATATATTTAACACTTTTATTACTTAGCTATCTTAGTAAAAGGGCCTTTTAAAAAACACTTTTTTTTAAACTCTTAATAAAAAGAAACTTTATAAGATTAAAATTACTTTTATATAAAGCTCCTTTTTAGAATTTATTTAAAAAAAATGTAGTATAATAGCTTACTTAAGTCTATAAATACTTAGCTAAAGTTTAAGTATGCTATACATAACACTAAAACTATTACTTGCCTTAAGTAAGCTTTAATAATGTTTTAGGCTAGCTCTAAAAATACTTTAACTTAGAAAAAAAAGTTGTTCTTGTAACAGCGCAGGCAAGACAATGGGTCTGAATGCGGTGGGAGTCTACTTAGAGGCATATGGGAGTGCGTGGGGACTCTGAACCTGGGAATGCCATTAACACCTATAGGCCTTGTACAAAAGGATATTAGAAAACTACTAAGCTAGCTATAAAGGTAAGGTGCAACTAAATACATAAGAGAATAGGGGTAACAGCAGAGGGCAGGGCATAGTTAAGGCTAGGTTAAGGTTAGGGCTAATATAAAGGCCTTTTAAAGGTTCTAGGTAACTTAATAATTTATAAGAATTAAGTTAGAGTTAAAGCTAATATAAAAACTCTTTAGATAAGTTTTAAGTAACTTAAGATAAAATAAAAATTATTACACTACCCTCTCTTTTATAAACTAATAGTTTTTATTAGTAGTAATTATAGTATAAAGTATTACTATTATGTTCTTTACCTTTTTAAACTAAAACTAGTCTAATTTAGCTAGGTGTCCTTACTAAGTATTCTTTTATACTGCTAGCAGTGTTCTTTAAACCTAAACACTATGTATGCAGTTATTAATTATTAGAGTAGTAGGTGTAGTTTATTAATTAAAGCTAATTTAGATGAGATAATAAAGTCTTTTTTATAAGTCCTTCTTTCTAGATTATATACTATAAAGTAGGCTACTATAGCTTTAAAAAAGCTTACCTAAGTATGTTTAAAACTATAATTTAGTACTTATAGGCTAAAAAGAAGCTTTTTTTATAAGTAAAAAGACTAATCTAACTAGAATACTTTTTTCTTAATAGCTACACTAATAAAGTGCGCTTTAAATGTAAAAAAAGCTTTCTTTTTATTTATTTTAAAAATTTAAAATGCTTCCTATACCTTAGTCTTTTTTTAACTAGTAATAAAATAAGCTTGTAAAAGCTTTATTATATTCTTTACAATTTTAAACTAAAACTAGTCTAATTTAGCTAGGTATTCTAGCTCTAGATAATCCTTTGCAATACTAGCTATATGTCCCTATATTAATGCTATGCATGCATATTTGCTTTAATAGTAATCTAAATTAATGTTAAGTCTATTTATAATAAAGGCTTACTATTATTTAAATATAAGTTTTTTACTATTTATAAAGATTTTAATTTTAGGTGTGTGTTTAGTAAAGTAGATTTACTAGGTCTAAAAAGTGCTTAAAAAGTCTCTTATACTTAAAGTAGTAAGAGTAGTATAAGGTGTTATTAGAGGTAATTTAGTAGTTAGTAAAAGTTAACTAGTAGTTTTTAGCTAAATTAGCTACTTAAGCTATGCTTATAATTAAGTAATTTAATTATTAATAAATATACTGCTAAGGGTTAACTTTAAATTAAGTAGAAGTATAGCTTTAGGTGCTATAAAAGTAAGTTTAGCTATTAACATAAATTATTAATTAACTCTAGAGGGCTTGCCTTAGCTAAAGCGTATTTTAATTCTAGAATTAGAGAGTAGTAGTTAGTTAGACATTAGTAGTTATTTTTAATTCTAATAAGTTATTAATAGTCTCTAAGTTTTTACTTTAGTGCCTTTTTATAACTTTTTTAAATGTAATTTTAATTATAAAAAATAAAAGGTTTTAAACCTAAAAGCTTTAGTTAACTAAAGGTTAATAAAATTTAGTCTATAAACTAAATAGTTTAATATAATAGTATATAAGTATTATAACTTAAACTAAATTAAACACGTCTTAGAGCTTAGATATAGTTAAATAAATAATTAGTGTAATATTATAATAAAGCTATTACTAGCAAAAGTAAGTTTTCTAATATAATGTAACAGCGTAGGCAAGATAATAAGTCTAAATGCAGTAGAAGTCTACTTAGAGGCATATAGAAGTGTGTAGGGACTCTAAACTTAGGAATGCTATTAACACCTATAAGCTTTATATAAAAGGATATTAGAAAACTACTAAGCTAGCTACAGAGGCAAAGTGCAACTAAATACATAAAGGAATAGAGGTAACAGCAGGGGGCAGGGCATAGTTAGGGCTAGGTTAAGGTTAGGGCTAATACAGGGGCCTTCTAGAGGTTCTAGGCAACCTGATAATTTATAAGAATTAAGTCAGGGTTAGAGCTAATACAGGGACCCTTCGGATAGGTTCCGGGCGACCTAAGATGGAACAAGAATTGTTACAGTTCTACTCTACTTTAAACTTTTAATAAAAGTAAAAGGATAAAAAATAAGACTAAAAGCTTATAAGCTAATTACTAAGTAACTAGTAGTCTTTAGTATAAAAGACTAATACTGCTATAATAATATCTTAAAAGACCTTTAATAAACATAAGCTTTACTAGAAAAACTAATTTAACTAAAAAGGTAATAATAGCATAAAAAAAGCCTTAGTTGTAAATTTTATACACCTGCAACTAAAGCCTAATTAAATAGTAAATAGCTTTATATTATAGTTAAAGTGCAGCTAAAACTTTTTAATAGTAGATTAACTATTTTTTATAGCCTTTATAACATAGGTGCTAAGTTAAACCTAATAAACACTAGCATTATTTAGGAATATAGCCTTTTATATCAGCACTACTATAAGAAGCTTAATGTAAGCTTTATTAATAATTACTAAGTATAATTAGAATTACTATATAATCTTTCCTTTATCTACATAGATAGTAAGAGTACTAATAAAAAAGTTAGCCTTTAAAAATTTTAGTTAGCTAATTTCTTAAGTTATAACTTAATTTTAAGGTACTTTTAGCTATAAAAAGCTAACTTTAAAATCTATTTTAAAAATAGTATATTTAAGTAGTAAAAAAGTAATAATAGTAAAATCTAGTTAGTACTTATTAAAAAGCTTCTAAAAAACTATAGTTTTAAAGAGACTGCATATATGCTTTACCTTACTTCTTATACTATCTAACTAATAAGCAATAATGTTAGGAAGGAAGCTCTTCTAAAGGAACTACTTTAGGGACACCCTAAACCTGCCCTATAAGCCTCTAGGCTTAGTAGTAATGTAGTGTAAAATATAAAGTACTTTTATTATTAAGAGCTACTGTTTGCAGTAATCACACGATAGTCAGATGCGTCGTCACCATGGTCGCATGCGTCGTCACCATGATCGGATGCGTCGTCATCATAGTCGTATGCGTCGTCACCATGATCTGTTGCCAAGACTCACCCACTCATTTCGCATGTATATAGACTCCTACAAAGGACTCCTCTAGATATACAATACAATCCAGTTCCTCATGTCTTTGGTGCCTCACATAGCTTCACAGCTACTCTAGTTAAAAAATTACATACTTAAAATTTAAAAGTATTTTTAAAAGTGTATTAAAACATTTTTAAAGCTTTTATAGCTTTCTAAAGCTATAGCTTATTATGTAGTAGCTAGTATTTATAATAAAGGCTACTACTAGGCTACACTGCTTATAGGCGTTGCCTAGGTACTTTCTAATAATAGTAATAAATATTTAAGCACTAATAATGCTAATAACACTCTAAACTTTAAAGAACTTATATATGTTTCCTCTAAGTTCTACTTTTAGTAGTACACTTTTAGTAAATATTCTATAAATATTCTTAGGCTAAACAGTAAGCATAATAATGCTATAAAAATTAAAAAAGAAAAAAAGATTTTAAATCTCTTTATCTATAACTTCTTCTGCTATAAACTAGATATCCTGCAGGAATACCTTAATGCAGCCTAGAAGAAGAGTTAGATACGCTTAAGCAAGTTGCTTATAAGTGCTTTTATTTTTTTTTATCTTAAAACTAAATAAAACACTGCAACTTTATGTTAACTATTAAGGTTTTAATAAAATTATAATTAAAAACTAATAGTTTATTTTACTTATAAGTAAAATATTAGATTACTTATTAAAAGCTAAAGTTTTTATAAAGCTTAACTTTTATAACACCTACTATAAGCTTTACATTAAGAAAGGGGATAAGTAGAAGACTGCTTTTAAGACATAGTATAAGCATTTTAAGTACTTTATTATGCCTTTTAGCCTAGCTAATACTCTAGCTACTTTTTAGTCTTATATCTATAAGGCTTTAGAAGGTTTATTAAATAAGACCTATGTTATTTACTTAAACAACATTTTTATTTACTTTAAAAATAAAAAAGACTATAAGTAATATGTCTTTAAAGTTTTTAATTAACTAGTAAAATAAAGACTATACTATAAAGCATTTAAATATTTTTTTTAAAAATAAAAGCTATTAAATTTCTAAGCTTTATAGTTACACTAAAAGGTGTAGTAATAAACTTATTACATGTCTAGATAATTAAGAAATAGCCTAAGCTAAAAAGCTTTAAAGACATTTAAGTATTTCTAAGCTTTATAAACTTTTATTAAAGATTTATTTATAATTACTTAAAAATTATATGCCTACTAGTAGATTATATAATAGCTATGTAAGCTCTAAGTCTGCCTTATAGAGGCCTTAACTTAAAAAAAAGAAAAGAAAGCAAAGCAGAACAATAAAAGTCTTATAAAGTAGTACTAAAAATAGTTCTAGCTTAAAAAAGCTTATAACACTTTTCTAACTTTTTAGTTAAAATTTATAAATACTTTAGTCTTTTAGCACTTTAATTTATTAAAGCTAGTAATAATTATTATAAACACTTTTAAGTTTACTATAGTAGTAATACTTCTTTAGCCTTAGTTTTCTAAGCTAGTAGTAAATTACTACTAGAGGCTTATAACTTTTTAAAGCTATAAGCTAAGCAGCTTATAACTTTGTTAGCATACACATAGTAAGAAGTTATATGTAATTATAAAGAGCTTTAAACATTAAAAGCACTACTTAGAGTATGCTTTAAGTATAATTTAAGTACTTTTTAATTACAATAATTTACACTATTTTATAATAATAAAAAAGCTCTCTCTTAAGCAAGCTTACTAAGTAAAAGAGCTAGCGTAGTTTAATTTTAAAATTAAATATAAGCTAAGTTTAAAAAACTTAGCTAACAAACTATCTAGAAGACCTAATTATATAAAAGAAGTCTTTTTAAAAAAAGTAAAATTACTATAAAATATAATGCTTTTAACTTTATAGTAAAAGCTTTAAGTGTAAATAATTTAAATGTCTACAGCTTATTACACTAGTTAGGCAGCATATAGTATAACTTCTTCTAACAGCAACCTAGCAAGGTGCTGTACTATACCTAGGGAACACCTAAATCTACCTAACATAATGTTAACTATTAGAGGTACACTTTTATTAACCTAACTTATTATTTCTATAGACTATAGTAGTTATAAGGCAGTTAATTTTAAAGCGCTATAAGTCTTTTATAAGAAACCTATAATGTAATAATAAACTTAAAATGTTATAAAAAAGTTTTTTTATTACTTTTATATTTATAAAATATTATTACTAAACTATCTTACTATTATAGCTATGTAAAATAAAAACACTTATACTTTAAAAGTTTTAAAACATCTCTTTAAGTATGTTAAGTAAGTATAGAAAAATAATATAGCCTATTAGTTAAATACACTTTTAATAAAAAAAAAGGTAAAGTAAAAAAAAAGCACTCTATTTTAAAAGCATAACCCTATAGGTGTTCTGCGCAGGAATAGAAGAGTATAGATTTTAGATAATAAAGCCTTATGTTAAAACATCTTAATAAAGAACTATAATAACTTTATAAAAAGGCATTATAGTGTTAAAAAAACTAAAACCCTTCTTAAAAAGAAATACTACTAGCTATAACATAATTAAAAGGTTAGCCGGCCACACGTGTAACAGCGCAGGCAAGACAGTGGGTCCGAATGCGGTGGGAATCCACTCAGAGGCATATGGGAGTGCGTGGGGACTCTGAACCTAGGAATGCCATTAACACCTATAGGCCTTGTATAAAAGGATATTAGAAAACTACTAAGCTAGCTACAAAGGCAAGGTGCAACTAAATACATAAGAGAATAGAGGTAACTATAGGGGACTAGGTTAAGTTATAGTTAGGGCTAATACAGAGACCCTTTAGATAGGATCTAAGCAACCTAAGATAAAATAATTTATAGAATTATTACACTACTCTCTCTTTTATAAGCTAATAGTTTTTATTTATAGTATGTAAAAAATATTTAAAACTAATTTAAAACTAATTTAAATAAGATATAATAAGTATAACTATCTTAACTAAAAATTTTTATTACTAAGAAATAAACTAAAAACTTAATACTAATATAATGCCTTTATTATAATGTTTTTATTTAGTAGTAACTAGTAGTGTAGTTATTATTAATATAGCAAATTTATTATTTATAGTAATAAGTATTTACTTACTTTACTTATATAGTTTAGTTAATATTATTAGTTTTTTTTTAGCTATTATTTAAATCTCTACTTTATAAGTATTATTATGCACCTAATATTCTATAGCTTAGTCTGCTAACTAATTATAGCATTAAAGAAAATTACTATACTACTTTACCTCTCTTTTAGAGCCTTTTTAAAGGTGTTTTAAGTTATCTACTTTTAGGCTTCCTACACTTTTACTTATAGCCTTTAAGTTAAGTTTTCTTATTAGTTTTTTAAATTAAAGAAATATAAATATTACACTTTATATAATAAAAAATGCAACTTTATATAAATATAGTTTAATACTGCTAGGGTATAGTTTACTAACACATGTGTAAGTTTTTTTATATTATAAGAAAAAATTTTTAGTCCTTTAAAGCTACCTTAAGCTATAGGCAGTAGCTTAAAATATAAAAAGTAAAAAAAATAAAAAATAAAAAAAGCTTTTAAAGCTATTTTAAAGTCTACTTAAAACTTAGCATAAATAGTGTAAGTTATAAAGAGCTAGAAAGCTAGGCTTTTTATAGCTAGTGTTTAAGTAGCTTTATTCTACTAAAACACTAAGCTACTCTGTTAAGTTTTAGCCTTAAAGGCTTTAGTATTTAACCTTTAGGTAGACATTATAGCGCTTTTAGGTAGCTAAGGATAAAGTAGAGGGGGTTTAAGAGAAGTCTAAAGGGGAGAAAGAAGGGAAGAGAGAAGAGAAAGAAAGGTAGAGAAGAAAAAGAAAAGTTTAAAAGTGTCTAACAGCTTGCTATTAAACCTCCCTAGCACTATATTTATAAAATTATAATACTATTATGTATAACTATAAATTAACTTTTTACTTTTATACTTTATTATTTACTAAGTAATTTATGCTTTTTACACTTACTTTAAAAGTGTCCGTACGCAGCAGCAGCGTCGCGGCCTGGATACGAGCGATCACGCACGAGCAGGATCACGTATCTATGTCACATGATGCTCGTGCGCGAACCTCTGTGCGCGAACATCTAGATATCCCCCTTTTTCTCTGTACAGAGGAAAAACAAGAAGTAATTAACACTAGTTACCTAACACCTTTATGCAATGTTTACACTGTGCAAACCTTTCTGTCTTGTACGCATTTGCTAACACTAAGTGCTAGCTAGCAAAGAGTCTATTTAACACTAATTAGTAGTTTAAATACTATAAAAAAGAAAGCTTTTTTTATACTTTTTTATTTAAAAGTTTATGTATAAAAAGAATTTTTTTTTTTACTACTTTAACTATAAATTAGTAAGAGTAAAGATAAAGTCTAATTTATATATAAGTAGCTATAAATCTCTATTTAGTTACTTAAGCAAAAGCAAGAAACCTGTCTATACAATACTGTTTAAAAGTATTATATAAATAGTAGTGCTTATTTAATGCTAGAAGGTCTGTTTTATCTTTTTGCACAAGGCTGTTTAGAGGCAGCGTACAATAAGAAGTAAGACAGCGCGTAACAACACATAATTAACTACTATAAAGCAATAAGCAACGCTAGCTCTATCTATAACTAGCTAACATAATGTATTAATGTATAACTAATACATACTTTTTATAGGCATCTTAGCAAAGACTCTAGCAAAGTAGATAAACATTAAAAATTAAGTAAATAAAATTAAACTATTAAATAACACACTTAAAAAAAAGCTTAATTTATACACAGCTAACTTAATTATAAAACTTTATATGTTAAGTATAATAGACATATGTATGCTTAAGAACTTTTAAAATAACTTTATAAAGTAAAAGCTTATACACTTTAAAAATTTTAGCTAACTATTTTTATAAAAACTAATTACTACCTTATAAAATAAAAGCATTAGCTTTAAAAAAAAACATAATAAAAGCTACTACACTATATAGACTTATAAAAAAAAACATATGTTTACTATTTTACTAAAGTATTATATAAAACTATTACTACTATTACTAGTCTTAACGTAATAAAGGATGTCTCTATATAAATTACTTATAGACCTAATACTTTCTTTATAATTAGTATAACTACCTTGTAATAGCTTACTGTACAAGAGTATAACTAGGCAGCTACATATTCCTGTAGCTACAGCTCTACATAAGATTCTCTAAAGCTTGTACCTACTACATATAATTTAATTACTATATAATCTATACTAACTTCTACCTATATAAGATATTACAGTAAAGAACCTTACACCTAAGAAGGTTATATAATTCTAGAAGGCATAAAAAAAAAGAATAACTATATAAAGTAACTATATAATATTTTAGCTAATAAGGCTATAGTATTTATTAAGCTTTGCTAACACTTTGCTATTTTTAAGGCATTATACACAAGCATCTTTTCTAATATTCTTAAAAAGCGCGTACACATGTTCTACCTTTATAATATTAGTCTAGAATAATTATAGAAGTTACTATATAAGTAGCTTAGTAATTACTTTAATACTAACATAAATTATAACTAGTATTAGATAAATTAGATAATAATAAGCTTTACATAAATTAAGTAAAAAAACTTTATAAAAACTTTATATAAAGCTTTTAAAGCTATAATTAATAAACTTACTTTTATATAAAAAGCTTTTAGTTTATAATTTTAAAGTAAGATACTGCTTTACACTACTATTATATAAGCATGCTAAGAGTAACTTAAACTTAAATAAGTAATATTTTTAATTAAGCCTATATATAAGGCACTATATAGTAACCTTTATTTAGCACTTTAGGTTATAATTAATTAACAGAATAATGCATTTATAAATAAATCTTAGAACATGTACTATACTAATAGTGTCCGTACGTAAGTACAGCTGTGTCCGTACACGCGTACGGCTGAATTAGGTTGCCTGAAACGTTGGCTATCTGGCCTGTGCGTTAGGGGCTATGTGTACTTAAGAGCCCTTTTTCTTTGTACAAAAAGAGAGGGCAGTAGTTAATAATAAAAAGATCTTTGCCTACTTACCTTTTAGTACACCCCTTAGGCGTACGTTTATTTAATTAAACTTAGGTTAACTAACACTAATTAGTCTATTAATAGACTGTTTTACTGTAAAAGCTTAAACCTACTACGTGTGTAGCTATGCAGAGAGGGCTCTCTAAGCCTTTGCAGAAAACCTGTCTTTTTAACAGGCAGATTTGCAAGGATTAATAAAACTGCTACTGTACAAGAAGCTCACACCTACTGCGTGCGTAGCCACATAGAGAAGGTATAAAGAAGCTCACATCTACTGTGTGCGTAGCCACACAGAGAGGGGTGAGCAAGCCTTGTGCGCGCCCCTAGATTAACTAATTGCACAAAGACAAGATTAGCAACCCGCTGCGTGCGTAGCTACGCAGAGAGGGCTTACTGCTAAGCCTTTATGCGCCCTAGAGCCTCCTGTTGACACAGGCTGTGCAACTACTCGCCTACCGCGTGCGTAGCCACGCAGAGGAGACAATACAGGCCGCACAATTAGAAACCTACTGCGTGCGTAGCCACGCAGAGGAGGCTCCTCATCAGCAGCCCGCCTCGTCAACACCCCCTTAATTAATCGCCTGCACAAGAGG
>NW_022985174.1:1223193-1233813 GCF_010093535.1 Lindgomyces ingoldianus
ACCGCCCGCACGAAGGCGGTCCACCACCAATACCCCCTCTAGTTGCCCGCACGAAGGGCACCCCCAACACCTCACACCTCCCACCCCCCACCTTAGCCATGGAACCTCTGTGGTCATACAAAGAGTTGTCAGGGGTTACTCATGTATCAGAGACAGTCCTACGCAGAGAACGGGCACTATCCTAGAGGGAAGGCGAATTATACGCAGGCTAAGAAGCTAGGGGATATCATAAATAGAAGAGGTATTAAGGGTTAGCTCTAGAAGAGGAAGGAGAGAGAGTAAGGAGAAGAGAAAGAAGAAGGAGTAGAATTAACGTACAGATAAGCAAGTAACTCTACAAAAGTAAAAAGTTACTAGTGTTTATATGTAAGTACAGCTGTGTCTGTACACGCGTACAGCTAAATTAGGTTGCCTAAAACGTTAGCTATCTAGCCTATGCGTTAGGGGCTATGTGTACTTAAGAGCCCTCTTTCTTTGTATAAAGAGAGAGGGCAGTAGTTAATAATAAGAAGATCTTTGCCTGCTCACCTCTTAGTACGCCCCTTGGGCGTACGTTCGTTCGATCGAACCCAGGTCAACTAACAAATAGGTAATATAGTTTACTATGTACATATAGCTATTAATAACATAAAAAAAGCTTAAGAGGATATAAAGGATTATTTAGACTATAGTTTTTTATATAATTAAAGTAATACTTTATTTATTATAAGAAAAAATGTTAGTTAATAAATTATTCTTACATAGATTAATTTTATATAAAATGCTAATATATCTTTTTATATAAAAAATTCTATAATAAGACACTAACATGTAAGAAAGTAAATATGTACATTTAAAAGTTTAAAGGTAAACTAAAGTAAAAAAAAAAAAGTTGCATAATAATAATAACTTAAATAAAAAAAAAGGTAAAAAGATTATTAACTACTTTACTAATGCTACATTTCTTTACTGCGCAACTGCAGAGGACATCTATAGCCTAGAACCTAAAGAATACACAGAACAGTTTATTCTTAAAGATTAATACTGTACAGTAAACTAAGGTAAACTATAAGATACTAGCGCAGTAAGAATCTCTACTGTAAAGAAGTTATAACTTAAAGCATACTTATAAAAATTCCCTTATATAAAAGTAGACTAGACACTAAGGAAGAAAAGTATTAGCTTTAAAAAATAAAAATTAACAGAATTAATTAGTACTATATAAATTACTAACTTAGTTAGTAACATAATGTATTATATTTTAAAGACTTTAACACTATTTCTGCTATTACTAGCAGATGCTAACTAACTTAAAGCATACTTTAATAATGTTCTAAATGTTATTATACATAAAAACAAAACTACTATTTTTATTATATAAAAATAAGAACACTTTTTTTTTAATATTAGTAAGAAAGAATCTATATTTTTCTTTACTAAATTAAAACTCTACTACCTTTACTACTAATTTAGACACCCCTGCATAGAAAGACTCTAGAAGATGCTAACTAGCGCTAGCTATAACATTAATGCTATAGTGCTAGAAGAGATTAAGAAGTTTTACTACTTCTACTAATTATATAACTAGGCCTTATAAAGATTTAAGTTTATAATTAAAAATAACACTTACTTTAACTATAAAGTTATTATTAATGTTATATAAATTAATAATAAAAATGTTTTATATGTTATTAATATAAACATATTATTTTAGGCTGCTACATTTCTAAAATCTATGTCTACATAAGATACTTAGAATGCACTATGTAAATGCTAAATTAACACCTATTAAAAACCCTTAGACTATATTATGTATAACTTTAGTATAAACTTTACTTTAAAGAATTTTTAAGCTTATGTAAAGATTATAAAAGCTACATGTAGGCAGATGCCTATAAAAGCACATTAAGTAGTTAGAAAGGTTAAGCGCGCGCACATACTTCTCTAATAAGTGTTTAACATTCTAAAGACTAAGCTAGGTAACTATACAGATAATAAGGCTATCCTACAGATAGCAGTTAAGGCTCTAAACAACACAGCTAGCCTACATAGTCTAGTACCTACGCTGCTAGTCTTTAGAGTATACCTAAGAATTAACCTAAACTCTCTACTATTACTAGACATTATTACATAAGTAAGTGCTATATAAAAAGTAATAAAAATACTTTAAAAAAACTATGTAAAAGTAAATATTAATTATATAATTAACACTTATAATAGCTTTATAATATATAAAGTTTTTAACCTTTCTCTTAGCTTAAAGATTATAGCATAAAAAAAGAAAAAAAGCTAGACTAGCTTATATAAAATTAAAAGTATTAAAAAAAAAAACATTATTATTAAAAAAAAAATAGCCTACTAAAGCTTTAATATACACAGGTTAAACTATACTATAAAGAAAAAAAAAAGATAACCTACTTATAATAAATAACCTAAATAAACTAATCCCTATATAAAAAGATTTTCTAAAAAAAAAAAAAAAGACAGCCTTATAAAAATATTATAAAGGTAGAACTAAAGCCTACTATAGACTAAGCCCCTTAAAATAGCAATACTGCACTAGTGCAAAGAAAAAATATAGATACTAAAAAAAGTAAAAAGCAAAGAAAACTTATATAAAGTCTAGACTAAGTATTTCTAACCTAGAAAAAAAAAAATAATTAGGCCTTATTTATTAAGCTTTATATAGACAGTGTAATTACTATACTTAAAAAACTATTTAAAAAATTAGACTATATAAAGATAAACACTTTAATTACTAATAGCACTTTTAAAGTTATAGCATATAACTTAATAAAGTATAAAAGTTAGATTTTTAACCTTTACCTTATATAAAAAGTAAAAGGTAAAATAACTTAACTATATAAAAAATTCTGCCTAGTGTTTACTAGCTACTTAGATAAAAAAAAAAAAAAAATTCTTACCTAGTTACTAACTATTTAGAGAATAAGCTAGAAACTACTTTTAGCTATAAAAGTAAGCCTAAGAGCTATGTATAGAATGCATTTTAAACTGTGTGTCTGTACGCAGCAGCAGCGTCGCGGCCTGGATACGAACAATCGCGCACGAGCAGGATCACGTATCTATGTCACATGATGCTCGTGCGCGAACCTCTGTGCGCAAACATCTAGATATCCCCCTTTTCCTCTATACAAAGGAAAGACAAGAGTAATAGAACTAGAAACATGTTGCCCTTACTTTACCTACCTTATATGCTGTGCACACTATACACTACTCTTACTCTTGCTACTTAAGTGCTTATACTATAAGCAGCTAGCTGTTAGAGCTTATTTAACACTAATTAGTAGTTAATTTAATTAACTATAAATTAGTAAAAGTAATAATAAAGTACTTACACTTTATAAAGTACTTTATTTTATTACTTATTCTTTAGAAAGAGTAATAGTAAAGTACCTATACTTTATAAAGTACTTTATTTAGTTACTTATCCCTTAGAATAGCAAATTAATCCTTTACATTATATAGCAAGCTCTGCTACTATATAAAGTAAAAAGAAGATAGTGTAAGACGCACACTAAAGCTACTAAAGCTGCATAACTTAGTAGCTAGATAATAGTACATTAATTTTTTACATTGCACAGCAAGCTCTGCTACTATATAAAGTAAAAAGAAGATAGTGTAAGGCGCACACTAAAGCTATTAAAGCTGCATAACTTAGTAGCTAGATAACAGCAGTACCTACATAATCTACTAAAAAAGTAATTAACTATACTATTATAATAAAATCCTATTAGCAACTAACAACTTTATGTAATAATAAAAAAAATAAAAAATAATTCCTATTATATAAATAACTTATAAAAGACATAGAGATATTAGAGGCAACACTACAAAACAAGACTAGCCTAGAGTACTAAAATAATAAGATTAACATATTAAAGGCTCTAATAAGCCTATAGACTTAATTATACATAAGTTATATAATTACTAATCTATGTATAATAACTTAAAAGGGCGCTACTTTTTTAAGTGCGTACATAAAGAATTTTAAAGAATAAACACTATAAGACTTTTTAGCACTTAGCTATATGTTTAAAAAGAAGCTTATACAAGTGCTAAAAGATAAAGAAATTACACTATAGCTAGGCACTAAAGGTACCTAAGCCTAGAAGCTGTATAATATAGCATAAAAGAAAGTAATTATACTAAAAAGGCTTTATACGCAACCTTTATTACTATATAAGGCTTTACATAGAAGCAGACTAAACACAATGCTGCTATTAACACTAAATGTACTAGTATTACCTGCTTCTACACCTTAGCTAGCACTACACTAATCACTGTACAAACAATACATGCCACCCTACCTAACGCCTGCTCCACACCCTCAATTGTACACACCACCGCCTGCAGTAGTGTATGCACTACTAATACCACCTGTACAATCTATACTACATTACAGCCTGTATAAACTTCTACTCTAGAGGGAAACTGCTAAAGAAAAACTTCTAGTAAATAAGATTATATAATTTTAAAAGGCATAAAAAAAAAATAATAACTATATAAGTTAACTATATAACATTTTTATAAATAAAATAAAAATCTTTATTAATTTATGTTAATAGCTAGATATCTAGAAAACTTAGTATATAAACATCTTTCTAGATATTCTAGAAGGTTAGGCAAATATGTACTATATGCACAACATAGGCCCTAGACATAACTAGAAGCATTTATATAACACCTTAAGTAGTTACTTTAACACTAATGTAAACTATAGCTAGTACTAGACAGACTAGATAATAATAACTTTTATATAATACTAATAAAAAAACTCTAATAAGAGTTTATATAAAGTTTTTAAAATAATAATTAATAAGCTTACGCTTATATAAAGGGCACTAAAAACAGAATTCTAAGAAGATGTTCTACTGCACACTGCTATTATATAAGCCTGTTAAGAATAACTAAAACTAGAACATGCTATGTTTACTATTAAGCCTTTATGCAAAGCCTTATTTAGTAACTTACAGGTATTACTTTAAATTACTATAGACTAAAGGGTAAACTAATACTTTTAAGAACTACTTAATGCATACTACATAAACTGCTAATACAACTCTGCATAATAAGAGTCTACATAACAAGAAGAAAGCTTCTCTTTACATAAAAAAAACAATGTAAAAAATCTTTATCTAAGTTTAGGCTATAATCTAGAGACAACTATATATAGATAAAAAAGTGCTTTGTCTGCTATAAAAAAAGATGTTAGTTATTAAACTACTCTTATAATAACTATATGTAAGCAAAGAACTAGTATGTTGCCTTATATAAAAATTTTTATAATAAGACTTTATTATATAAAGCTATTACCTTATACATCTAAAACTTTAAAGGTTACTCTAAAAAAGAGAATAATTTACATAATATAAAAAAAATAAAATAGAAAAGTAAAGATGCTAAAAAAGCTATTAACTACTTTACCTCTACTGCCTATCTACACTGTGCAACAGGAGAGGACATCTACAGCATTAAACCTAAGAAATATGCTAAGCAGTTTATCCTTAATAACTAATACTATATAGTATACTAAGGTAAACTATAGAACACAGGCGCAGTAAAGATCTCTACTGTTAGTAAGTTTTAACTTAAGGTGTATATATAAGAGAACTTATGTATAGAAATTAATTAGACACCTAGCTAAATAAATATTAGCTTTAAAAGCTAAACACTAAAGAGATTAATTAGTACTATATAAATCTAGAACCTAATTAGTCTAGTTACATACTACATTTTAGAGACTCTAACACTATTTCTGCTATTACTAGTAGATGCTAACTAACTTAAGGCATACTTTAACAACATTTTAAATATTATTATACATAAAGATAAAACTACTATACTTATTATATAAAAATAAAGACACCTTTTTTTTAATATTAGTAAAAAAAAATTTATGTCTTTCTTTACTAAATTAGAACTCTACTGCCTCTACTACTAATTTAGACACCCCTGCATAAAAAGACTTTAGAAGATGCTAACTAGCGCTAGCTACAACATTAATGCTGCAGTGCTAGAAGAGATTAAGAAGTTCTGCTACTTTTACTAATTATATAACTAGGCTCTATAAAAATTTAAGTTTATAATTAAAAATAACACCTACTTTAACTATAAAGTTATTATTAATGTTATATAAATTAATAATAAAGATGTCCTACATGTTATTAATGCAGACATATTATTTTAGGCTGCTACATTCCTAAAATCTATGTCTACACAAGATACCTAGAATGCACTATGTAAATGCTAGATTAACACCTATTAAGGACCTCTAGACTACATTATGTATAACTCTAGTATAAACTTTACTTTAGAGGATTTTTAAGCTTATGCAAAGATTATAGGAGCTATATGCAGGCAGATGCCTATAGAAGCACATTAGGCAGTTAGAAAGGTTAAGCGCGCGCACATACTTCTCTAATAAGTGTTTAACATCCTAAAGACTAAGCTAAGTAACTGTACAAATAATAAGGCTATCCTATAGATAGTAGTTAAGGCTCTAAACAACATAGCTAGCCTACACAGTCTAGTACCCACACTACTAGTCTTTAAAGCATACCTAAGAATTAACCTAGACTCTCTACTATTACTAGACATTATTACACAAGCAAGCGCTATATAAAAGGTAATAAAGATACTTTAAAAGAACTATGTAAAAGTAAATATTAATTATATAATTAACACTTATAATAGCCCTATAACATATAAAGTTCTTAACTTCCCTCTTAGCTTAAAAATTATAGCATAAAAAGAGAAGAAAGGCTAGACTAGCCTATACAAAATTAAAAGTATTAAAGAGAAAGACATTATTATTAAGAAAAAAAATAGCCTACTAAAGCTCTAATATACATAGGTTAAACTATACTATAAAGAAAAGAAAGAAGACAACTTACTTATAACAGATAACCTAGATAAACTAATCCCTATATAAAAAGATTTTCTAAAAAAGAGAAAAAGAGAACAGCCTTATAAAAATATTATAGAGGTAAAACTAGAGCCTACTATAAACTAAGCCCCTTAAGATAGCAATGCTGCACTAGTGCAAAGAGAAGATATAGATACTAAAAAAAGTAAAAGGTAAAGGAAACCTGCATAAAGTCTAGACTAGGTATTTCTAACCTAGAAAAAAAAAGATAATTAGGCCTTATTTATTAAGCTTTATATAAACAGTGTAATTACTACACCTAAAGAACTATTTAAGAAATTAGACTGCATAAAGATAGACACTTTAATTACTAATAGCACTTTTAAGGTTATAGTGTACAACTTAATAAGGCATAAAAGTTAGATTTTTAACCTCTGCCTTATATAAAAAGTAAAAGGTAAAACAACTTAACTATATAAGAAATTCTACCTAGTGTTTACTAGCTACTTAGATAAAAAAAAGAAAGAAATCCTTACCTAGTTACTAACTATCTAAAGAATAAGCTAAAGACTACTTTTAGCTATAAAAGTAAGCCTAAAAGCTATGTATAAAATGCATTTTAAACTGCGTAATATTACATAAGTATACATTTAATTAACAGATAAGCTTATGCGCACACTATACATAAAGCTACTAAAGAAGATGCGCTAGAGCTTTCTACTAAATATAATACTTTAGGTTGTACAACTCTTATATAAAGCTGCTAAATTAGGACTATATTAGTTTAAAACATATTATAACTACTATAAAGAAAAGCTACGCATGCACATTTCTTTATACAACCCCTACCTTTTAATTACTAATAAAGAAGAGCACACTTTTAGTATTACTAGCCTGTAAATAGATAACACTTTAAGCATTATAACAAAAAATTTTATATAAAAAGAAAAAAAAAACTATAAAAGGTAAAGTTTTACATAAAAGGTAAGACTATTCTAGTAGAAAAGCAGCCTATTAAGTTTAACAGCAGAAGAATTAAGCTTACGCACAACATAGTAGTTTTTACTTAGAAGGGACAAGTAAGCTACTTTTATATAATTAACTTAAAAGATAAAGATGCCGCATAATAATATGTTAAGTAATGTGTAAGAAAGGTATATATTATATTTATATATTAACTAGAGGCAGTATTTAACCTCTTTATTACTATATAAACTATAGACCTTTTACATAATAATATTAACACACTTAATGCATAAATCTAATAGTAGATAAATAATAGTAAGCGTAGTCTTACCTTTCTACTATTACAGCTTAATTATGCAAAGCTGTTTATCTTTATAGATAAATTATTTACTAATAATAAAGACCTTAGCTTATAGCTAGAATTTTTAATTATATTAAGTAATAAAAACTATATAAAGTAAAGTAACTACTTTAAAATACTAGGCAACATTATACACTAGAATTCTACTAAGTGTAAAAGAGTAACTAGAAGTGTCCTTACTAGTAAACTATATAGAATAGTTAGAGAGTTTAATAATGTAATTACTTTTAGTACAACTTTATAGTAAATTATATAAACACTTAAACTACTACTAATTCTAGTAGTAATCTGCACAGATTTAAGGTTTTTATATAATTACTTTATTAAGCTAAGCACTACTAGCAAAAAGTAACTTATAATTAACATTATATTACTCTGTAAATTATATAAGAAAAGAGAAATTACTAAGATAAAGTAAATTAATAGTAAAAATAACTTAGTAGATGTATGTATAAAAAAAACACTAAACTAAGCTTTTTAATTATTAGTCCTAACTAACTGCCTCTCTGTCTAGATAGAAGCATCTATGGACTAGCTAGACCTTGTGCGTAAAGATGCCCTAGACTAACTAGACTAATAACACCTTTATATAAAGCTTATCTTTTTTATTTTTTTTTTATTATACGCACTTATTTTTCTTATTATAAGATTAGAAGAAAAGGATATGTAAGAAAGACAGTTTATTTATCTAGTATATAGAAAAAGAAAAGCTACTACCTTTTATGTATAGTAGTCATAATGCAGACCACAGCTCTGCTATACACATAAAGCGTAGGCATTAGCCTAGAAGTTAGCTAACACATAACACTTAATAAAAAAAAAGGCACTAGTAGTGCTACTATAATAATAAGCATATAGAGTTGCTAAAACTTAACTACAACTTTAGACTAGAACTGCACAGAAGTACTCTTTATAATACATAACCTTTGCTGCTTACAGCTGCAGATTAGTGCTAGCAGGTAAGATAATATTAATATTATAAAATAGTAAAGCTGCTATATGCTACTTTTTAGCTTATCTATAATTAGCATTTTATATAAGAAAAAAGCAGAAGAGCTAAAAAATTTATATATTTATACTAAAACACTAAATAAACTGCTAATTAGCAGTAAAACTAGTTAAAAGAGTAATGTAAATGCGCCCTAGGCTGCTAGACTGCACAAGGACGTTAAAGACGCCTGCACTAACAGCGCTAGAGGTAGAGGAGGAAGGCTAGAGAGACATCTCTCTCTCTCTCTCTCTCTCTATGTGTGTGTGGGTGTGTGTGTGTGTGTGTGTGTAGGCGGGAGTATCTGTTACTGTTAGCACTATACAAAAAAAGAAAAGAGCTAGGGAATAGTACAGTAGGGCTTAGAAAGTAAAGGATAAAAAAGAGAAAGTAAAAAAAAAGAGAAAACCTTATTATATACACCTCTCTACGCACCTGCCTATGCAAAGATCCCACACTATTCTAGCATAAAACCCTGCATAAAATAGTTTATACACTGCTAAATTACTTATAAGGCAAGTACATAAAAGCTAGATAATAATAGCTTAAAACACTTTACACTATTTATAAAGCTATCTACATAGCGTAACTAGCTTATTTTAATGTATAGCATTACTAAGGCAAGTCTTAACAAATAGGGTAAAGTAAAGGCAGAATATAATTAGATAGACCTACATAGACAGAAAAAAGGTAACGCGTATAGAAGGCAACTCTTTAGATAAAAAGAAAAGTTGCTAGTGTCTGTACACAGCAGCAGTGTTGCAGCCTAGATATAAATAATTGCGCATAAGCAGAATTACATATCTATGTTACATAATACTTGTGTGTAAACCTCTGTGTGTAAACATCTAGATATCCCTTTTTTCTTTTATACAGAGGAAAGACAAGAGCAATAGAACTAGAAACATGTTACCCTTACTTTACCTACTTTATACGCTGTGCACACTGTACACTACTCTTACTCTTGCTACTTAAGTGCTTATACTATAAGCAGCTAGCTGTTAGAGCCTATTTAACACTGTGTAATATTACATAAGTATACATTTAATTAATAAATAAGCTTATGCGCATGCTATACATAAAGCTACTAAAGGAGATGCGCTAGAGCTTTCTACTAAATATAATACTCTAGGTTGTATAACTCTTATATAGAGCTACTAAATTAGGACTATATTAGTTTAAAACATATTATAACTACTATAAAAAAAAGCTGTGCATACACATCTTTTTATATAACTTTTACTTTTTAATTACTAATAAAGAAGAGCACACTTTTAGTATTACTAGCTTATAAATAAATAACACTTTAAGCATTATAATAAAGAATTTTATATAAAAAAAAAAACTATAAAAAGTAAAGTTTTATATAAAAAGTAAAACTATTTTAGTAAAGAAGTAGCTTATTAAGTTTAATAGTAAAAGAATTAAACTTACACATAA
>NW_022985174.1:1234308-1439240 GCF_010093535.1 Lindgomyces ingoldianus
ACTAATTTTAGTAGTAATCTACATAGATTTAAGGTTTCTATATAATTACTTTATTAAGCTAAGCACTACTAGTAAAAAGTAACTTATAATTAATATTATATTACTTTATAAATTATATAAGAAAAGAGAAATTACTAAAATAAAGTAAATTAATAGTAAAAATAACTTAGTAAATATATATATAAAGAAAATACTAAACTAGGCTTTTTAATTATTAGTTCTAACTAACTACCTCTTTGTCTAGATAGAAGCATCTGTAGACTAGCTAAATCCTATGCGTAAAAATGCTTTAAACTAACTAGACTAATAATACTTTTATATAAAGCTTATTTTTTTTATTTTATTTTTTTTTATATTATATATACTTATCTTTCTTATTATAAGGATCTGTTACTGTTAGCACTATATAAAAAAAGAAAAGAGCTAAGGGATTGTACAGTAAAGCTTAAAAAGTAAAGAATAAAAAAAAAAAAGCTATTTATATAGCATAACTAGCTTATTCTAACACATAGCATTACTAAGGCAAGTTCTAACAAATAGAGTAGAGTAAAGGTAGAATATAATTAGATAGACTTATATAAATAAAAGGGAGGTAACGCGTACAGAAGGTAACTCTTTAGACAAAAAGAAAAGTTGCTAGTGTCTGTACACAGCAGCAGCGTTGCGGCCTAGATATAAGCGATCACGCACAAGCAGAATTATGTATCTATGTTACATAATGCTTGTGCGCAAACCTCTGTGTGTGAACATCTAGATATCCTCCTTTTCCTCTGTATAAAGGAAAAATAAGAAGTAATTAACACTAGTTACCTAACACCCCTGTGCAATGTTTACACTGTGCAAACCTCTCTGTCTTGTACGCATTTGCTAACACTAAGTGCTAGCTAGCAGAGAGTCTATTTAACAGTTAGCCTGCTAGTTTTATGCCTCTAAAATATGCTTAATAATGCAGTTAAACTAGGCAAGTTTTATTACTTATTTTATGTGCATTAGTAATAGTTTCTTTACTGTTAAAAACATAACTAGATTTATGTAGTTAGTTATAATATAAAATAGCTTTGCTATTCTATGTAGCTCTATAGCCTACACCTTTATAGCATTTAATATTGCTTTTAGTTTTTTATTAGGTATGCTATAACCTGCCTTAAGTCTTAAGAACTTAGTAGAATAGTACGCTACTAGGTGCTATTTCCTGTCCCCCTGTTTCTAGTAGAGTGCAGCTCCGCTGGCTTCTAGGGATGCATCTGTGTAGATCTTTGTATCTAACTGTGGTTTGTACATTCTTAGCACTAGCTTAGCTGTTATAGCTTGTTTTAGCACTATAAATGCTTTATTTATTTCTAAGGTCTAGATAAACTTTGCTATAGCCTATTTCTTAGTTATAGTGTTTGTTAATAGTATAGTAATTTTAGAGTAGTTTTTAATTATTTGTCTAACATAGCTTAATAGTTTTAGGAATTCTTTTACTTTTTTAACTATTATAAGTTTTAGCTATTTAAGTACTTTTTATACTTTAGCTAAGTTAATTTTTATTTTTTTTTATTAATTATAAATTCTAAGTATTTTATTTTAGTAATGTAGAATTTATATTTAAAGAGCTGTAGGTAGAGTCTGTACTTCTTAAGCTGTTCTAAGACTTTTTATACCTTCTATATATAGTCTTCTAGGGTATCTTTTAAATAGATAAGGACATTATCTAGATATACTAGAGTAAAGACATTAAAGTATAAGTTAAGAGCTATATTAATAATTTACTAGAATGTTGCTAAGGCATTTATTAAGCTAAACAGCATTACTAGTAGTTTATAAAGTCTTTATAGAGTCTTAAATGCTATAAGCTACTTGTCTTTTTTTTTATATTTTTATCTTGTTAAATCTATTCTGTACATTAAACTTTGTAAAGTACTAGGTTCCTTTTAGTTAATTTATAATATCTTATATAATAGGTAAAGAGAACTAATTTTAGATTATATTATTATTTAAAGTTTTATAGTTTTAATAAACTTAGATTTTTCTTTCTTTCTTTTTTATAAAAACTATAGCTAAGGCTACTAGGCTATAGCTTTTTTAGATATAGCCTTATGCTAACATCTTATTAATGTATTTTTATAAGGCTTTTTTTTATGCTTTAGTTAGGGGGTAAAGTTTATAAGTTTTTAAGTTAACATGGTCCACAAGCGAATGTTTAACACAAGCGAGTGTTCCGCCCCACCACCAAAACGCAGCCAACCTACTACTAACCGCGATGCATTAACAACTATATAATTAATTATCTTTAAAAAAGGCTAGAATTAACCTAGCTATTTAAGCTCTTAATAAAGACATGTCTTTAACTAAGAGGCGCGCTGCAGCACTTTACAATGTTAATTAAATAGCTCTCTGCTAACAACGCGCAGGGATAACTATGCAACACAACTGTATAGCTAACAATAAGAAGCTTACAAAGCTAGAAAAAGAGGTAATTATTAAGCATATACTTAATCTAGATTTCTAAGGATTTGCGCCTACTCTAGGTGCTATATAAGAGATAGCTAACAAGCTTTTTACTAAGCGCAGCGCTCTACTAGCAGGTATTAACTAGCTATTTAACTTTGTTGCGCATACACTAGCAGTTAAAACCTACCTTAGCTAACTATATAATTACTAATAAGTAAAATGTAAAGATTTAGTAATTATAAGTAAGTAGTTTAAGCTTATAAAAGCTACATAATTAAAGTACAGCATTATAAATTAGAACACATATAATTTTAATAAAATAGGCTTTTAGATAAGGGTTATATTAAGCTAAATAGTTGTTACAGGCACAGATAGACGTAATTAGCTAAAGGCTATACAGCTAGGCAACTGTAAATAGGTGACAGTTATTGCAGGCATTAACGCAGATAAGTAGGCAATACCTCTGTACATAATCTTTAAAGGCAAGTATCACCTATCTGCCTAGTATAAGGATAAGGATATACTAAAAGACTAGGCTATTAGTATTAGCAACAACAGCTAGACAACTAATAAACATAGAATTACATAGCTAGAGCACTTTAATTTACATATAAAAAATTACTTAGTAGGCTTATAGCAGCTGCTTATTTTTAATAGCTATAAGAGCTATTACTTTATTAAATTCCTAGAGCTCTGTAAGCAGAGGCGTATTATAGCGCTCTGTATGCCAGCACACGCGTCACATATTCTACAGCTGCTTAACGTTAGCTGCTTTTTGCTGTTAAAGCGCGCGTACAGTACTAAGATTAGCTAGTTAATCTGCTACTAGATTAACTATATTAACAAGCTAACTTTTCTACTAGCCTTTAAGGCAGTATTTAGTTGCTTAATTATAATAGATAATATCTGCGCAGGCTTTAGAGCTACAGGACTAGTCCTATTTAACCTAGAGCTAGTGCTCTTAAAGCTTAATATACAGCTACCTAATTAGCTAGCTACTCTACTACTAAATACTGCCTAGGAGGCTTAAACACTTAGCAATCTTTATAAAGTTAAGGCTTAGTTAACTCTACTATATAATTAAATTTAAAAGCATTAGAATTTATTTCTTTTTACTATGCTTAATCTAGTAAAGCAGCTAAGTAAAGGCGCTACTAAGATAGCTTATGTTGCTATTCTATAGCGCAATTAAGCAGCTGCCCTAGAGAGGGCCTGTAAGGCAGCTATAAAGCGTAAGCAGTGTAAAAAAAAGTAAATTTAGAAAGAAAAAACTCTAACAAGTTATTAAAGCTTTAAGTTAAGTACTTAGAAGCTTACTAGTATAGCAGGAGGTAGTAAAATGCCTTAGAAGGAGTTAACTGCTAAAAGCAGCGCAGCGCGCGCACAGCGCTGCAAGCGCTGCAACAAGCCTAGGCATAACTCTTATACATGTAAGGATATTAAATAATTCTATAGTAGTTTATTTTATATAGTATATTTTTACGTTGTTAAATTAATAGTCTTTAAAGTTAAATTTAGTGGTGGGGCGGAACACTCGCTTGTGTTGAACATTCGCTTGTGGACCATGTTATAATCTTTTATTAAGTTAATAGCGTAATCTTAAGGCTTATATAGTAGTAGCTTCTCTAGGTTCTCTAGTGTTTTAAACATATTTTTATAATTTTTATACTTAGCAGGAATGCAGCCTTTTTTTAGGTTTAGATAACACTAATTTATTCTATATTTTTATTTACTTTAATTTTTTTATAAAAGACTTTCTTAAGTTTTTTTTTTATTATTTTTATTACCTAAGCTTTTAGCTTTTAGTAAGAGAATTTTTAAGGTTTTCTTTTCTTAGAGTAGTAACTACTACCTTATTTTGCTTATTTATAGACTAGGTATTTATTATTATAGCATGCTAACTAGGTTATGTGTGCATAGTTGTTAGAGGTTTTTATAGTTATAGTCTTCTAGTTAATTACAGGATTATGTGTTTTAAGCTAGTTATAGCCTAGAATTATATTATATTTGCCTTCTAATTAGAGTATATTTATAGATCTCTAGTCTTTTATGTTAGGGGTTTTAAAGTCTTTTTTATAAGTTTCTAGGTTAATTTATTCTCTACTATATTTAATTAATAATGCATTAGTAAGGGTTACCTTAAATAAGTTTTTTTTTATATAAAATAGTATACTTTATTTATCTACCTAATCTTTATCTATAGCAGTAAAGGTGCATCTGCTGTCCACAAGGGCTAGTCTAGGCCACCCTTTATACATAAAGGTAGTTGTTAGGCTGTGTCCTGCCCTTTGCCTTACTGTAATTACTACTAATATGTTATGTTTAACTTCTTTATTAAAAAAAGGATATAAGTTAATGTCTTATAAGTTATTATTAAACTTATTTTTTTTTATAGATTTAATATTTCTAATTATAGTAGTTAGCTGCTTTATATTTATAATCTTTAACTAGATAATGTAATATTAGGTAGTCTTTCTTTTTTACTACTTTTTACTAGAAGTAGTAGAACTTGTAGTTATTTTTTTTTTTACACACTACCTATCTCTCTTACTTATGTAGGGGGGTAGTTTAGTAGGTGTAATAGTTTATAGTTTTACAGGCTAAGGCTATTTTTTGCTATAGGCATTTGTTGTAGTTCTTTTTCTATGTAGGCTACTAGCCTGTTTTATGCTTATTGTCTTAATGCTTAATGTAATACTGTTGCGTGCATTAGTACTAAGGGTATAGACAATTGTTAGGTCTATGTAATGTGTTAAAAGGACTCTTCTAAGTCTACTAAGAGTATTCCTGCGTTTGTACTATCTAAACAGGGTGTTCTTTTTATTAGTAATTATTAGTGCTATAGGTTTTACTTCTGCACAAGGCGCACTAGCTATAGCTTTGTTGCATTACTAAGGCTTTTCTGCTAATTACTAGACTTAGAAGTAGCGTCTTAGGTTTTCCTAGTGCTAGCTTTAGAACTTTAAACCTAGCAGGTCTGCCTAGTCCTTTTAGTTTTTAATCTCTAACTTTAATAAAAAACTACTATTACTTTTTTTTATTTATAATATTATACTTAACTCTAGCTATTTATTATATAATGTTAAATATAAAGTAGTTATTACTAATGTTTATCTAGTAAAGTAAGACTATGTAATAACTTAAGTAGTTATGTTATAAACTGCACTTCTAGCATTTATATTCTTAAAACTATTAAGAAAGCTCTTTTACTAAAGTGCTAAAGGTCTAGTCTTAAAGGGGGAACTATTTTTCTTTTTTTTAAACATTTATAATATATTCTTAGATCTAAGTCTCTTCTTTATATTCTTTAAAAATTATAAGGTCCTGTAATACTGTATTAAAGCTACTAAAATTTTAAATAACTACTTTTTAATATGCTTTAAAGTAGTTGCTTAAAAAATAGTTTTCTTTATATTACTAGTAAAGTTTATTATTTAATTTTTCTAATATTTTCTTATTTATAAAGCTGTATTTAGCAGTAATAGCTTTTATTATTACAGTAGTATTTTTATTCTCTCTCTTCTAAAAGTTTAAGTAATTTTAGCAGAAATGTCCTACTTTTTTATAGTTTAGGCAGGCCTTGTTTTTTAGCCACTTTTATTATTTCTTTATTAAGGGCAGCTTATTACATTCTAGAACTTAGCTCTTTTTAAGAGGGGGGCTTTGTGTATGCTTTATGTAACTAAGGTCTATTAGTTTTTTATTATATTATAAAAGCTTTTTCTTTTTAGAAATAAACTTTAGTCTTTAAAAAGTTCCTTTTTATTTCTTTTTTTTTACGCTTCTTGTAATAGTTATTATAGGTTATTACTTATGTAATAAAGTTTTTAAAAGTAGTTAGTTTTTTACTATGTATAAATTTATCTTTTACTATTTTACTTAATTTATTATAGAACATGCAGCAGAGAGCCTTCTAGTCTATCTATCTGCAGATAGCTAGTTATTCTCTAAAGTGTGCTGCATAGTTCTAGACTAGACTAGTTCTTTATTTTATAGTATTTAACTTATTAGCTGCAATTTTTTTTTATTAAGGGTTTTATAAATAGCTGTTAGGGCTTTTTTAAAATTTTTAATATTACTAAATATTTTTTTTATTTTAGAGGTAAGTGCTTTACTATTTACTTTAAAGTTTATCTAATTATCTATGTAAAGTTAGAACTAAATTATAAAAGGGCCTTTTAAGTGTAATCTTATTTAGGATATTATTTCTATATTAGTCTAAAATACTTTTTTATTATATTATATATAAAGGTAATATCTTGTAAAGAATAGTTAAAGGTCTTTTAATAATTTTTTAAAAGGCTTTAAAAAGGCTAGTTTTAAAGTTTTTTTTAGCTATAATGCTTACTTTCTTTATTAAGATGTTTTAGATTTTTACTAACTCTACTTATAGTTTATGTATTTAGTAGGCTTAGTTAGTAGCTTTTTAGAGGCTTAAAAGTTTAAAAAAGTTCTATAATTCTACTACTTTTTAGTAAAAGTTAGTAATTTTTTACTTAAGTTTTAGTAGTTTGCTAACTTTATTACTAATTTACTAAAGTTTTTTAATGTTATTCTAAATTATATTAATCTGTTCTGCTAGGATAGCTTTGCTTTAAGTAGAAACTTCTATAGATCCTAATAGTGTAGTATAGGCTATGTTAAAATCTAAATTATGTTATAAAGTAGCTATACTTTTTAAAGAGGGTAGTGTTTAATATTATAATTCTTGCTTTAGAAAGCACTTAAGTCTATAGGGATTTCTAGGGGGGGAGTAGGACAGATAGTAGGGGCTAATCTAGTAGAGTGTACAGTCCTACGTACAGGCTAATAGGCTAATAGAGGGTTTCTTTAGGGTGACTAGATTATAGTTTGCCCTATGTGCAGCAGTAGGGAGGCTAGGGTTAAACAGTCTTATTAGACAAGGTTAGAGGTATATATAGTATAAGATATATAAATAGTATTATAGCTCTTTAGAAAGCTAAATGCTACTTAGTCTATGTAAAAAATAAACTAAATATTAAACACACCTTTTAAAAGTTGTTTAATGTGCAAACTATATACATGTGCTAGGTGCGCTAAGGGGAGCAGGAGAAGTCTATAGGAGTCTGTTAAGGAGAGCTCCTTAAGCTCCCTTAAGCTCCCATTAGTACGTGGCCTGTCTCCTCATTAGACGACGCATTCCTCCATAGTTTCGGGCAGCCGTGCTACCTCTGTGTCCTCTAATTAGTCTGTAAGCGAGCCCTGTTCCAAACCAGCTAGATTGTGGAGCACTGCTGGTGGAGTTACGCTGGTCCAACTGTAGACCGTAACAATAGACAATAGAATAAGTAAGACTAACAAGCTATTTAGTTTAAAAAAGATAGATATAACAGACGCCTTTTAGCAGGTAGACACTTACTTAATAAATAATTTTTTACTAACATAGTTATGTAAGCAAAGCAGCAAGAACGCTGCTTAAAAAAGAAAGCAGCGTGTTACAGTCTATAGTTAGACTAATGTAACTCTACCTGCAGTGTTTTATAACCTAGCTATGTTAGAACAGAGCTTGCTTATAGACTAATTAAAAGACACAAAGGCAGCACAGCTGCCTATAATTATAAAAGAATGTACTATCTAATAGAAGGATAAGCTAAGAGAATAGAACAAGTCTAAGTAAGTTAAATAAGTTGCTTTAAGTAAACTTATCTAAACTTAACTAACTTATTCTTAGCACTATTAGACATGTATATAGTTTTAGCTTAAATAAACTTTTAAAAAGTATGTTTAACATTTAGTTTATTTTTTTTATATAGACTAAGTAGTATTTTAGCTTTCTAAAAAGCTATAATACTATTTATATATCTTACAACATATATACCTCTAATTCTGTCTAATAGGACTGTTTAACCTAGCCTTTATACTGCTGTTACAGGGACAAACTATAATCTAGTCACTCTACCCCTACTCTATTAGCCTAATAGCTATTATGTAGGACTGTACACCCTACTGTTGGCCCCTTACATTCTGCCCTACCCCTAGGGATAACATTAACCTACGTGCTTCTAGGAAGCAAGGATTGTAACATTAGGCTTAACTTAATAAGATAAGAACACCTTATAT
Source organism: Lindgomyces ingoldianus (assembly GCF_010093535.1). NCBI lineage: Eukaryota > Fungi > Ascomycota > Dothideomycetes > Pleosporales > Lindgomycetaceae > Lindgomyces > Lindgomyces ingoldianus. The sequence goes on from NW_022985174.1 coordinate 1,242,826, forward strand.
TAGTAGCTATAGTGCTAGTAATAATATTTTAAATTACCTAGTTATACTTCTTTAGACATAGTTTTCTCTTACTAAGGTTTTTTAAAGTTTAGTTACTAGTAATAAGTACTACCTAAGCGTAACCTGTACAGTCCCCACCGCAGGTCTGCCTAGGGCTAGTCTAAGTTACTATGATATCCTACCTATCTAATTGCAGGATTAAGGACAGCCTGCAGAAGAAGGGGGGCCATGTCACAGTTAACTTAGACATGCCTTAGACTCTCCCTAGAGAGCCCTTAGCCCAGCCTTAGGCACATGACGTCCTGTCACGTGCCCTAGCACATATATATATATCCTCTCACAAACCCCTAAGTCTCCTTAAGGATTTGTCTATCAATACTATCCTGTACCCCCTTCTGCGCTTCATGCTTCCTGCTTCACAGTGCTCTCACAATAACACTATTACTAGTAAGCTAACTAAGCTTATAGAGTACATTAAAACAGTAAAATTAACAACAGTAAATCTTATAAGAGGTATTATAACTTTTTAATTAGGAATAGTCTTTAGCTTTAGCGCAATTACTTTATAATACTTTAATATACTTTAGTTACTGTATCCTAACTGTACACTGACGTTATCTCCTCTATACAGTTAGTTAGTAACAGCCTCCTCTTCCGTAACTGTACTATACAGCCTCCAAAAGGCTCCGTAACTAACGGTTGGACACACTGATCATCATCCTATGTAGACTTGCTTACCTCCGGAATCATCCTATCGGAGGGTTCTTCGACGTCCAGGGTTCTGGTCGAATCGTCATTCGTAACACACAGTGCCCTCACACTTTCCTACCCTACATGTGTAACTCTATTCTCTTTTATCTATTATTTAAGTCCTATTTATTTGGGTTAAACAGTATTTGAGTGTGATATGAAAAGTACCTTTTTCCTAGCGCCAGGTCCTCAATACACTCAAACACCCCTGTCCTGGCGGGTGTTCCTACGCAAACACACCCAAAACAAGAATGTACCAGTCCACAAACAAGGGAGCAAGCCTTTCCCAAGTTCCAAGGACCAAAGCAAAACCTAAACAAAACAAAACACCTGTAAATGGCAAGGTAAGGTCCAGCCCCCACTTTAACCACAAACCTTGTTTCAAGCCTCATCTTAAACTATTTACTAATTCTTTTAAACCGTTTCTAAGAGGATTTGACCCATCTACTGCATTCAGATCTATCTAGCCTCAGCAACTCTAGCGTGATTTTCGACACACAAATCATTCCGCTAAGTCGCCAAAAAGACTATACCGCGGGGACAGCTCTCCTCAGAGCTCCTCCATAATGCTATACACCGTTCACACATGAGTTCAACACATATACCAATCTCACTCGAAGCAGTACTGTTGAGAGCAAAGGGTCTAGAGTATGGCGAATCGACAACCTACGCGCACTTTGTAGATGTAGAATAAACCTTCCAAACACCCATGGAATGAGTCTCCAGACCATACCAGACCATAAACCCCCATTAACCACTCTTCCAAATGCACGCACCAACACAACCTCCCTGCCCAACAGGACACAACAGCATATCCCACAGAATTCCATGCAAGGGTTCTATCCCAAACCATGAGCCAGATATCATCCAATCTTTGCCTCAAAAGCCAGTTGATTAATAAATATAACCACCGCCGTAAGATACTCACAGACCTTAATAAGACAAGAGCTACTACAAGTACAAATAATCAAACATATCGTCTACGCATCCCCCGAATTCCCAAAAAGCAATACCTAGCACTATTCCACCTGGGCCAAATAAACCAATCCTAAAGCCCGCCAGCCTGCCAGCCGTAGAAAACCCAAGGCACCATCCTGTTTTCCCTTGGCTAGGTTGCCATAACCCATCAAACCCGATCTCAAGTCCCGTCGTAGTAGCAGGATATACCAGGTTCCCCTGCGGAGAATCGAATCCCGTTCTTCCTGTCCAACTTGCCTGGCATCTGATGTTGCCGTTTCAAGTAGCTCGTCTATCACCGTCAGCCACAAGCTCATCCCACCCTTCTAAAAATATAACAAAAAAAAGCAACATACCTGATCAAGAATGCTCAGCAACCTCCCCTCATCCTCCACCACTCTCCTTATAGCTTCACTAACATTGCCCTCAAGACGAACCGCACACCCTTTGGTCAACCACCGCAAAATATGAAACGCATTTGCATAAACACTGGTCGTACTGCCCATGAACTTATCATCCGTAAAGCAACACGGAAGAGCAATCGTGAAAGTCTTCAGCCCCCAACAATACCGCAATCCCAGACGCACCAAATCCGCAAACCCGTCCAGGATGTCGTGGTGGGAAGTTATAGTCAGAGAAACGTGTTTAATCAGACTACGACTGCGTTGGTGGAGGTTGCTGAGCGTATGGATCCCACTGTCTAGTTGTAAGACGAAGGTGTTGTCTGAGTAGAGAATCTGTCGGGCCTCCTTGTACACCAGAGAACAGGTTCGGAGCAGTGCGGGAGCGAGGACATCATCGTGGCCATGGTCGGCACGTCGCCTGCGCGCTTCCTTGCCGGCTAGAAGGGCCCGTTGATTAAGTTTCATACTCAAGTTGTCTACTTCAGAAGAGGATACATCTATGGAGGGACGAGGGAGATGAAGGAGTAAGGGTGTAGCGCGCTGGAGCGCCATGCGATAGATGTAGATGCGGAGTTCGGCGGGTAATTCTATCAATGGGAACTGCTTCTCCTCTATGACTTGTGAGGTGTTGAGAATGGTGGGCTCTGGAAAACCGGTGAGAGCGCCTGGCTCAGGCGCTGGAAGGTGAGGGCGGCGCTTCATGGTTGTGGATCGGAGGATGCGAGGGGAAGGTGTTTCGCACGTGCGGCGACGTTTTCGTCGCGGTGAGTACGGCAATTCCATGGTGGGTGATAAGTAAGGGTTTGCGGTGAATGCGCGCGGTTGTGGGGTGGAATATTGTGGTTAAGTGATACTAGGATCTAAAGAAAACCAATTAAGAATCTAATTCGCTTCCAAGTGGTGAATGGAGGCGGCAGTATAAATGATATGCGGCAGCACTGTGGCGTTTGACGTTAACCATGACAAGGGTTTTTGTAGCTCAGACTTTCTGCTTCGGCTAGCCCTGAATGCATAGTCTTGGCACGCTAGGGTGTCTTCAGATCCTGGAGGTACTCACAAAAAGGTGCAGTCGTAAATGTTGACAAAAGTAATTTCTTCGTGACTTTCCTGAAGATGGCAAAAGCAGCGTTCAATGCCCAATTTTGTCATTGACGCTTGCGCGTCGAAGCTATTCCACGGTCTATAAAGACATTTGAGATACACTTTCAGTTTGATAGAATCACTAAAACGTCACCTCTCTCACTTTCTTCCTGCACGAAGCAAGGAAGTCGCGCCACCTGCAAAGTTTCCCACCCGCCGGCATGCAGATCAAGAAAAAGAAAAGCCTCCGTGCCCGTGAAGTGAACTAAGTCGAATTGTACGATACCACTCCGTATCCATATCCATGAAGAGCCGGGGCAGCTCAAAAGCTCCGCCCATGAAGCTTTTGCGAGCCCAATGAAGGGACGAACTGAAAGGGGAACAATGGTCGTAACAGCACGCTCTAAATATCAAACATAAGAAATTGGCAAAACACTCGCACCCACTTGCTCCTTGTGTCACAAGTCTATCAGGTTGCCGCTCCCAGGCTGCTGCTGGTGTTGGGCTCCTCCGAAGGGATTGCTGCTAGCATAGGGGTTGGCCCCAAATCCACTTGCAGGACCAGTCTGAGCTGGCACCATCCGGTTCTGTTGCGGCATGCCCGTGAATTGGGAGTTGAGGAAGGGGTTATTCCCGGTAGCATTAGCATTGATTCTGTTCAAGCCTGAGCCAGCAGAGTTCACGAATGTTCCAGGAGCAGTGTGCTGGGCCGGAATACGGAGATTACCAGTATTCCCAAATGTGTCTTGACCTTCACCTGAGGCAAGGAGGGCGTTGAGCCTGGCCTGATGGGGATCCACCTCTTTCTGAGGCTGTGCGGCCTGTTGCGGAGCGAATGATACAGGTGGGTTGAAGTTTGTGTTGTTGAATTGGGTTTGCGTCTTCTGTTCGTGCAAAGTGCTGAGAGTCGGCTGCCTCTGTGGCTGCGCCGTTTGCGGGCGGTTGAAGGATTGTGCGAATGGATTGTTCGATCCGGTTGGTTGAGGCATGAGAGATTCTTGAGGCTTGGGAGTAGTCGCCCATGGATTATGGCTTCCAGGCTGGAGAGTGTTTTGCTCCTGCAGGGGCTGCAGTTGCTGCAGTTGTCCCACGTCGCTAAAACCGCTAAGTTGCTGGCCGTAGGGATTGTTCACACTGAATGCCGTCTGCTGTGGTTGCACGAACCCTTGTCCACCAAACTGATCATAGCCTGTTTGCTGTTGAGGCTGCTGTTGGAAACCGTTGTAACCACTATATCCATTTTGGAAGCCAGTCTGCTGTGCTTGGGTGCCAGTCGGCTGAGAGTACGCGTTGTTCAGGAACCCTGTATTCTGAGGCTGCTGCTGGTTCTGATCAACGAGATTTCCGAACCAGTCCACCGCACCCTGTTGCTGGTATCCTTGGTTGTTGCCGGTGGGTTGGTACGATGCCGGCTGGGTGGTGGTTGGAGAACCGCCGAACAAGAGATCCGCATTGCTCTGCTCTAACTCCCTACGCCGGAGTTCCTCCTCCTCCTTGCTCAACTTGATAGCCTTTGCCAAATCGTCGTCGTCGTCAGCCACAGCAGATGATCGCTCCCGACGTTTCTTCTCTTCCTCGGCCTCGTTTTTGCTCGCTTCTAGGGCCAGCCTGAGCTCAAGATCTTCTTCGTTTTCTCTCTTCACCCGATGCTCTCGTGGGCGCCTTGTAGGCTCCCCGTTGCCTGCTCCTGCATGGGATCCGCCGCCGTACTCCTCAATGCCTGTGACCCGCGATTTCCACGACTTCCGGTCGGCTCGTTCGGCGCGTAATCGCTCCTCGTCGAGAATCAATGCCGTCAATTCCTTGGCCGAGATTCGCACTACGAAGGTTAGCCATGCCCGGAATCATTGGGAGGATGCAGCGCACCATTCTGACCAACGTCACGGCCGTCTTCGTCGATGTACTGGAACTCTCGCAGGGTCTTGATGATATAGATGTTTTTCCGCGCCCATGTGACGACCAACTCGGAGCCTTCGTGCAAGCAATAGTCGAGGACCTTGAGCGACTTCAGCACATGGCGCCAGTTCTTGCCCTTGTCGTTAAGGCGCTTGTCGAGCATGTCCATAACCTGGTAGAAGTCGGTCGAGCTGCAGCATCCATATCAGCATACTTCTCAAGGTACGAGGAGAGGTAGCTCCTACTTGTTAAATGTGATTTGCGCGATTTCGGCCATGTCAGAGCCCACGGGACCCCACGGATCATTGCTGGTCGCTACAGCGGTCAGTTTCCGCCCGATTATGGTGCTTTATGATACTATACCATTGCGAACCTTGACTTCTACCGCCGAATACCCCTTGGTGACATTCTTGACGCTCCTGACAACCTTCGACATGGTGGTTGGCAGGTGGACGGCTTCTCACGCAGCGGCAGGGCAGCGCGCAGCTAGAGCGTGTGGGGCGTGACTGCGCAATGCACCGCGCTGTAGAGGGGTTTGATAGTGTGAAGGAAAGTCGAGCGGTTTCTTCGCGGCGGTTGCGGATCGGCTTGGGGGATGGCGATGATGCAAGCCGTCGTCCACGAGGCCTGGCTTGGCAAGCGAGCGCCGCCGGTCAGAACCCAAGGCTTGTGTCTTCCGGCTGTCGGTCTGGAAGAGGCCCTCGTATAAGGCGTCGTATTGTGGCAGTGGGGTGGCGGCCAAGAGCATGCAGAGCGTGAGTCTGGAGATGTACAAGGAGGCCGTCGTCACCACGTCGCGAGGCTGGGCTAGGAAGCTCGGCTGTGGCCATCTGTGGCTTTCGGCGGTCCATGCGCCGTCACCAAACTCCAGGGCTTGGACCACATATCAACATTCTGGCACAGGCTCTTTCGCTGCAAAATGGTGAATCAACGCCATCATCTGCCTTTAACAATAGCAACCAGCATGCTGCTTGGGCGGCGCCAAATTTTCTCTCCATTCGGATGTTGTGCGGAGCCGACTACTCAGCCCACAATCGCCGCTCACTCTTCCACACACCTCACTCGTGCTTCCATGTATGGGGGTGAATTGTCATTCATGTGATGTTTGCACACTATCAAGCGCACCGCGCAAATAGTCTATAGAGCGGATTATGATCCTTCATTAAGTACCAGTCTAGAAAAAGTGCCTGCTTGTAAAGGAAACAGCCAAAAAGAGAGAACCCCCGCGAGCCGTCGACGCCCCCTTTGCCATTCTCTTAAAGGACGCCAGCAGCTCCAACCAATCCGAAAGAAAACCCCAGAACAGTGCATGTCTGCTCAATACAAATGGAAGGAGATGTGAGTGTTGAATGCAACCTAGGAAATATCTGCAGTAGACAATAAAGGAGAGGACAAAAGGGACAGGATGTGGAAGGAATAAGGCTTCCAGGAGCTCCTGCACAATCCATATACCGCCATATACCACCATGCAGCGTGCCCGTGGAAAAGAGAAAGCATGCCCAAATTGGAGGAGAAATTTTTTGGTTAAGAAGAAACAGGGGTATAACCAATGAGCAAACACCGGTGTAATGAGCCTCAGACCTTCGACTTCTAGGTAATACAATACATGGAACACATCATCTACTGAACTGGCGACGCCCACATGTCACTGCCCATCCTTTGCTGGTTCGGGTTGTAATGATCGGGCTCGGTGCTGTTCGGTCGACGAATGTTGGAGTTGTTAGGGTAGTACATGTTGGACGCCGAGTTTCCATAGTGAGGGTCGGGATAGACATATCCGCTATCACCTGCACCTGGAGACGGTAATGCTTGCTGTGATGGTGACTGCCAGCCCATTGTCCCTATATGCGGACTGCCGTTGGCACTTCCGGTACCTCCGGATTGATTATTGTGGTTTGCAGACGCTGGTGGCTCTAGAATCGGTGGTGGGCCATATCCGCTGGGGTGGGACGTAATAGCGGGACGCTGGGTGCTGACGTTGGATTGGTAGGACTGCGAGGTCAAGGAAGGAGAGGAGCGTGGGCTGGGTTGAGGCATCTCATTCCGGAGGTGGGGAGGAACATTCAGGTTGCCCATATACGCATAATCAGAGCCCTGGCGATGCATTCCAGGAACCACACCAGCAGGCATCCCAGCAGCTGGGGAGAGGGAGAGAGGTCGCTCGTTTGGAGAAGGTGTCCCCAGAGGAGAGGCTGTTTCAGAGTACTCATCCGCATCAGAACGCGCAGACCTGCTAGGAGCCGACGCACGGGAAGCCAGAGCAGCAGCGGTGGCCGCGGCAGCTTCCTCTACTGTGCCTGTATGGTGGTTCTGGTGACGAGTCAAAGTCGTACGGCGCGTAAATGTCTTCTGGCAGTCGGCATAGGGGCACTTGTACGGACGCTTCCCAGAGTGGATACGACGATGTCGTGCCAAGGAGCTTGAGTCACTGAAGGGCTAGAGGTTGGGTTAGCCGTGATAACAAAGCGATGCTCTTGATTGAGTACGTACTTTTCCACATCGTTCACACATGTGTGGCTTCTCGCCGGTGTGGACTCGTTGATGGACAGTCAATGCAGATCGCTGAATGAACTGCTTGCCACAGTTGGGGTACTCGCACACGTGAGGGCGGATGCCGCTGTGGATACGTTCTATTCAACAGTTAACGTTGTGACACTTTGACAGTTGAGGGGTGAAGGCCCAAGCTCCTTACCATGACGTGCGAGGTCACTGCGTCGCGCAAAGCCCTTGCCGCAGGTCGAGCACGCGAATGCCTTTGGTGGGCCCGTGTCTGATGCAGGCCGCCCACCAGGCTGCTGATTCTGCTGGTCAGGGGCCTGCTGCGCGTATGTGTGGTCTGGGGGGTTCGGAATGTAGTTATTGTTGTTTAAAAGCGGCATCGGGTTCTGCATCTGCGTAGGCGACGGATAACGCATGCCGTTCATGTTGGAGTGCGAGGGCATGGGCGGGTACGACGGGAGCGGTTGCGGTTGCTGCGAGCTATAACGCGACGACTCGGAAGGGTGTGGTGATACTCCTCGCTCGGAGCCGTTCTCCGACTTGATGCGGCCGTTGATGTAGGGCGGCGCGCCAAAGTGTTGTGGGGGGATTTCGTGCTGCATTGCGTGTTGCATCCCGAAAGCGTGTCCTGTCACTGCATTCACTGTCAATTTCGCGTTCAGAATGTTGCCCAGTTCCATGCTCCCGCGGACCAGGGACAGCTCCGCGTGCAGGAGTGACGGTGAGGCAGTGGAGCGAGCTGGGGCCGAGGCGGTGAAAGGACGGGTGGGCACCAACAGAGAGCAGACGTCTGGCAGGCAAAAGGCCTCTTGGGTAGAGCTGGGCGTGACTGCGGCCAGAAGCGCGATGTTGGCGATGGTGGATCGTGTGGTGGTGACAGACCAGCGACAGGCGTCAAGAGTCCCGTCCAGGTGGTCCGTTCAGCAACGTCGAAAAATAGGGCCGGACCACGCACAGGTCAATGCTGACAGTGCACTTCAACGCGAAGCACGTCGGCGTCAGGAGCACAAAGAGCAAGAGAGTCTCTGCGGGTGGTGCGCGCCCTACAACGATGGCCGGGCACGACGACGCTGGCGTCTGGTCGAGGGCGAGGCGAATAGGGGAGGCAGAAGCGGACGGGCGGGGACGGGGCAGCGCGGCGGGCCGATGAAAGGACGCAGCGGGAGAGCAGAGACGTACCTGAGATGGAGTCGCGGCGAGTGGGTGTGTCTGGCGGTGTGAGAGAGAGGAGGAGATGTCGGTGTCGAGGTGAAAGGTACGAGGTACTTCTTTCCTTCAGTCGCGCGTTGGAATTGCTCGCTAGGCCGGATCCAGAAGCGGCTAGTCCCGAGTCGCCTCGCCCCCCAGCAGATTCCAGAAAGCAGAGATGTGCCGTGAAATGCGTTCACGCCGGGGCTTGGACTCGCGTGCAGGAACTCGACTGAGGCACGTTGGGCGAGGGCGTGTGCGCGCTGTTAATAAGATGCTCGCGGACTCTGCTTCGAGCGCGCTGAAACCCGCAAATCTCACCACTCCTGATTCTGCCAGAGTAATTGAGTAATCCCCAGAGCCGCTGGCGGGCGTTGTCCCACGGTCCTTCACAACAACAGGGATGACTAACGTCCCGCTGACCTAAATTTTCAGCTGAACCGTGAACCACGAAACCCCGAAGTCGCTGATGTCGTTCCGCCCAAGGTTCTCCGTCGAGATCCTCTTTATGCGCTGTGCTGTCCGCTCCGGATGTCTGGCTGTTCCGCCCGTCGACTGCTTGCGACCCGTGATGTCGGGATGCCGCACTACGAAACCTCTGCTTCACCTGTGGCTGGATCTTTGCTTCGATGTGATCCCAACAGATCCTGCAGAAGCCAAAACGTTTTCGTTGTGCTGTGGCCCGTTGGAAGGATCCTAGATGCGTGGGCGGGCCTCGTTTCTTTCCCCCAGAGTTGGCCAAAAGAAATTTGACAATGTGGCTGAACCTCAGTCGTCAGTTCCTACGTTCACACCACGCTCGGAAAAGGCATATGCTGTCTGACTGTGTTGCGCTCCAGGGCAGTGGAATAGGGTACGTAGGGAAGCTCACCTGCTCAGATTGGCTCTTTGCCCCTTTATTCTCAAATCCTTCTCTCTTGCGTGGTTCGTAATGGAAATGACTTGGGTTCCTGCGCGCAGATACAAGATGCAGGTAGCCGGAAGATGTTGCCAGTGGTCAAGGCAATACTGTCACAGTCGTTCGAGGATGTGTATAGTATGCAGGTGAACGGAAGTTCCAGCCCTGCGTCCCTGTGCTTTGCAAAGCAAACGTGGTGCGTGTAACTAGAGCCTCCAGGCATCCTTCTCAGCCGGAGCAGGGGCATTTCAAATATGTAGATCACGCTTGTTTACAGAGCATCAAGATGGCACCGCGTGTGCAGCCATATCCTGGCGCCTTCACTAGCGGCCCCAACAAGCGGTCTCACGTCAATGCTCGTCCTCCGCATGCCGTGTGGACGCTGAAGCACTCCTGCGGCCTCATGTGAAGGCGTTCTGTGGCGCGCGGCTTGACACTTGATCCACCTTCGGAGCTCAGTTCGACGGTGGCCGATTTGAGCGAGAGAGTAAATCATAATTGCATCTAGCACGTACAGTTCTCACTGGGTGGAAGGCTTCGGTGGGAGACATGCAACACTCTTCATCCAGAAGAACGCGCATCTTGACGATGCTGGTGGCATCGAAGCGAGACGAAAAGTGCTTGATGAATTTGATGCCGTGCTGGGATGGGCAGGGCCATCGAAGGCCGCTAGAAGATATCAGCCTTCTACGGCGGCAGGACTGCCATGCAGTTGCGAAGCGTCGATGCATCGCCCACGACATCCCTCCAACCACCTGTCGCTTCAAGAACCGGTTCAGGACCACGCCCCGACTGTCCCGTCCCACATTTAGCCGATTGCGAGACGTCCAGAGAGTGTCTGCATTTGAGAGTAAATGCTCTTCAAGACCTCAGCACGCAAGAGGCCAATTGGCAAGATTCCGTCCTGTCCTGCAGTGAGAACTCTGCTGAGACACCCCTGATCCTGAGCGGCGCCAGCTCGGACACTGACAGATGCAGAGACATGATGGTGCATGACATCAACGGGAGCTTTGTCCTCGTTCCCCAGCCATGTTTGTGGCCGCAACTCCAGCCCAAAAGCCAACGCAAACGCCAACGCGTCTCTGGCTTCGGACCTTTCCAATTTAGACGCCAGTAACAGCAACTTTCGGCAGTTTAATTTAACTTGACGTCCTGGATGCAGGCCCTCTATGATTACCTTGTGCTTAGCTGCTAGTTGTGACGGCTCGTCACATCACTTGCAGCTGTCCAACATCAGGAGAACTCGTCGAAAGAAACCCAAAAACGCACTCAAAGAAACACGATTAGAGGCCGTGAAGAATTCCCGCCGTAAAGCTTACCTCGTGGCCACAACGTGCGAATCAGCACATCAATGAAGCCGGCCCTTGTTCTGATGCCAAGGCTCGCAATAGCGGCGGATACTGCAATTGCTTCCAACCAGACAAAGTAGATCGATTCGATGCACAATTAATCGGCACTCAATCAAATTTCAGGAGTGAAGGCGAGAAGATCTCTCCACCACAAGCTCAACTAGCTCGAAAACATTCAGCGAGTCAGTCAGAGCGGAGAGGTCGCGCGAACCAAAAACCTGCGACGGCTCAAGACCTTCTGTAGTGCTTCCATGAGATCCGTCTGTGCTTCACAAGTACGATTGCACGATGCACACGCAGATAGCCCGGCCCACTAAGAGCCCCCCCAAGACGCGCTTCGGTTGACGATCTTCTTACAAGTCCCGCTCCTCCTCCGGCACACGCTGGCGCTCGAACAAATGCAAAATCTGGCGACTTCATGCACTGCTCGGAAGACATGCACGCCCTCATCTCGGGGAGCGACGGGAGCAGCGGCGGGAAACAAGTCCTGCATTCTGACTGGATGCGGTGTCGTCGCTAACGTGGACTTGCATTCACAGGTCTCCTTATGATGGCTTGACCTGTCAGAAATACCCGTTTAAACTGCGACAGGACCTCCAACATGCACGGGCGTTTCACTTCGCCAGACACCCCTTTCCGCCGTGTTGGAGCCTACTTGTCCCTTTTGGGTAAGGAAGACGTCTATTCTTGTCGACCCAAGCCACCTCATGCGTCAGAATTCTTGACCGCTCTGCACCACTCCAGGATGTCACTGGCCGACGGTTGCGGCCCCAGCTCTTGTGCTTTGCGACCTCATCCCGGCCAAAACGCTGGGCATGGACGACTTCTCGCATCCCTACCGTAAGGCTTCGAATTATCCAAGTGCCCTTCCAGAAGGCTTCCTCTTTTGCTTTAGCGTAGAACTCTCCGCTACGCACCAATTTCCAGAAGATTGCCATTTGCAACAAGACTGATCGCAGGGTGCTTCGTGCACCAACCCCTAGTTTCTGGAAGATTGCCCCTTTCACGATCCCTGCGCCAGCGGGAAATAGAGCTTAGGTGCTGAGGGCAACCGGTCTTTGATTCTACGCATCATCATCCAACCCTCACCGCGAGGCCAGGTCGCGAGAGCTTAATCACCACCACGGGCCAAGCCAAGACACAGCTTCCCTTGTTCCACCGCGCCAGTGCCAAGTCCGACTGCGGGAGGCCGTAAAATCGCAGTCGCACTGCAGCCTCATTTTGGCGGTACGAGAACGGACCTGCACCGTACGAGTGATTAGCATGGAATCGTTCACAGAAACGAGGTCGCAACTATCATGGAGAACTTCTTACTTGTCCATTCGGACTCAAGTGTATCCAATTCGCCTTGTACCACCCCCCTTTTTAACACCTGAACGTTTCCCAAATAAGAACGAGGACATCCCAGGCATCTATCCGAATCCAGAATCCTTAGTCCTCGAATTCTTTCCTACTTTGGCTGCCACTAAGTACTGCTCACCACCCAAAGATTTGGAAAACGTGACAATTCTTTCCCGCTTCTAGTGCGGTGGTAAAGGGGCAGCATATGGCCTGAATCTCCGATGCCTTGAAGATCAATGCCTCCGATTTCAAAGCGTTTCGATACATCTTGCGAACGGAATCATGCGATTATGCAGATGAGCGCCGAAGTGACCCGACGTTCAAGAACTCGTTAAGAGTGAAAGGGCTATCTTTGGTATTCTTGAGATAGCTTGATTGGCTCTCTAAATGTTACCTCACAGCCAACGTCGAAACTCGACGGACATATTCTGAAGCTCTGTTGTACTGCAGGCTCGTACCGTCAAGCACGCAACGATCCTACCAGTGTTGTTGGGAAAGCTTGATAGGTGCAGAGGTACCTAGCCAGTCCGACCTGAAACCATAGGACGGGAAAAAGCTGAGCATCGCCTCCAGCCACTCTTCCATCTCGTGAACCCCTCGTGATCATCTTACCTGAACACACGAGTCCTTATCTCTTCCTTGCTCAGCCAATGGCTCTCATCAGCAATCTGCAAGCCTTTGAGACATGTCACGCAGTAGGCTCAAGGCAGACAATGTGAGATGTTCATACATTCACCGCCCTTTGCTATATTCCTCTATACTATACATTATGATTCCTATTTTCTGGAACAACAGCAGAGAAATCCGTTCCTGAGTGGTCAGAATCCAACACCAACAGCAATCCTCTCCGAAGATCAATCCAACCAGGAAGGCAATGATAACCAACGCTTACTCCTGAACACAGCCTTCCACTTTAGACACTAGAAAGAGTGCCTATTTTTACGGAAGGAAATTGTAGTTGCATGAAACAAAAATATTTGTACAGTCACATAGCCAAGCCATCACTGACAACCATCCCAGGCGCACCTCGATCACTCCTAGTATGCCATTGGCACATATGATGAAATCTAGCCGGTTCAAATTGGGGCCAAAGTCTCCGTCTTCGCAGCGCCCTCCCAAGTCCAGGAACGCCCTCTAGCAGACCGAGTCGTCCTTTGTAGTACGCTGTGGTAGGTGTCGCTATGCAGCAATCCGCTTTTTTCAGATGCGTGGTACTCCACCAGTACCAAACAATTCCATCTTCACTCGTTCACCTACAACTCCGAAGCTCTTCAATTTGGCCTCTACATCCAACATGAATTGGGTCGGACCACAGACGAAATATTGGGCCTTGTCGTTCTTCGTGAACAGAACGTCACTGCTGATCTTGTCGAGATCCAATCGACCCTCAATGTTGTAATCCTGCCCCTGGACCTCATCTACGCTGGGCTCAGAATCGAAGAGAATTGTTTGTATCCTCTTATTCGAAGCGACGAGCCCATCGATGTGCGATTTGAACGCCCGTGTGCCAGAGTTGCGAGCGACGTGGATCCAAGAGATGGGTCGTGTCGAGTTCTCTGCCGCAAGCTTATTCAAGATGCTCGTCAAACAAGTCAAACCAACCCCCGCCGAGATCAAAGCCACCGGGGCATCTTTGTCTCTCTCCTTCTCGTCGAAGAAAAAATCTCCAAATGGATGCGATACCCGAACCACATCTCCAACCTGCTTCACATCATGCAGAATGTTGGATAGATATCCTGGGTGCGTCATGCTCTTTGAGTCTCCAATCTCCACTCCTTCTTCCCTCTTGACGCTAATCCGCAGATAATTCTTTCCAGGTGCATCGCTCAGACTATACTGTCTCGCCTGCCACACACCGCCTTCCAACTCGTCCACAAACATCTGCACGGAAATGTACTGCCCCGGTTTGAACAGTGGAAGCTTCAACGACGCGTCCACTGGCTCGAGGTAGAAAGATGTGATCTCTATAGATTCATTCTCTTTCCGCACGATCTTGAAATCCTTCCAGTCAGTCCAGCCATGTGTCTCTTCGTACATTCCCGCCTCTTTCCCAATCATGATTTCGGCGAGTTGCCAATACGCCACTCCCCACGCTTCCATGATCTCGGGCGTTGCAGCGTCGCCCAGCACTTCTTTCATCGTTTCGAGAAGGTGCTTGCCTACTATCTTGTATTGATCTGGCTGAACGTACAGTGAGGCATGTTTGTGGCAAATCAGCTCCACGGCTGGAGACAATTTTCCCAAGTCGTCAATATTAGAGGCATAAGCGAAGAGTGAACCAGCCAAGGCGCGAGGCTGGTGGCCTGTTGCCTGGTGCGTGTGGTTGAAAATCGACTTTAGAGACGGATTGGCAGCAAGCATGTTCTTGTAGAACTGTCGCGTGATTGTCTCGCCGTAGGCCGCCAGCACCGGGACTGTGGCCTTGATGGTTGCGACTTGTTCTGGGCTTAGTGTTGGAGCCATCTTGACACAAGGTGATGAGGAAGGTTGGGTTGAATAGTATGCTGCTAGGGAGTTGATTCGGACTGGGAGTGTTGCTTTTGCTCGAGATGATAAGGTCAACCGTGTGATTGAGAATAGACCGCAACAAAGCTTCGATCGCATCGGACGATATTGTATACAATTGAATTTGTATATCTGTGTCTCTGTGTAACGATATACAAATACCCCATTACCCACATGATAACCTCCAGAATATATACCCATAACCCCCAAACTCTTTCTTCCTACCCTCTCCGCAACATCAACATTTTCCGCGGACATGTTGAACAAGACTGCAATATTTCGTTGTCGAGTAGTTACTCAGACCAGTATCGAAAGATCCCTGGTCCAAGCGTTACGTACGGAGCTCATATTGCGTGAATTTGTTTGGTCGCGCAACGCCCGGAAAGGCGAGGATGCAGGTGGGTACAAGTTCGTGAAAGCAAATCAGCTTCCTCCGCGCCACGTTTGCGGGAGTGGCTCGAGCCGTGTGAGGGCTGCAACGGCAATCGGCGTAAATTGTACCGGTATGCGCCGGTTGGATGGATTCAAGTGGAAAGTCGAGCAAAACCGAGTCTAGTGAGATGGATATCGAATTTTTCGGGGGAAGCAGAACGCAGGTCCTATTGCGTTACGATCCATGCGATACACGGAATTGTGAAGGTTTCCAAGGGAGATGCAATCCGCTGTTTTCAGATCAGATCAGGTCAAACAATCTATCGCCTTCAACCTTCCTCCCCCAACCTCCCTTCCTCTATCCTACCGCAACTTTAGCCTTAACTGAAACTATTACTCAATTTCACCGAATTTACCAAGCCCATCCTCGCCTCAAACCCCGAATTGAAGAACCAAGGAGGAACGGTGATCTAATGTCACACCATCAGCTGATGACTCAACTGCTCTCCGAAACATCCCGAGATTCCATAAGCAACGTTGTATTTTGAGGCTGGTGAGAAATGTCATCGATTGCGTGAGCAGAGAGTTTTGGTGTTGAGGATCTCCGCGGGGCGGAGTGCTGCTTGGCGGCACGTGATGTGGATGAGGACTTTGAGGAAGTTTTTTTTATTGAGACTTTTTGATTGAGGTTGGGATTTGCTGCAAATTAGAGGCCTATTATGGAGATTTCGTAGGGGTGGGGTTGATCTTTTAGACCTGGGTGTGTGTGAAAGACAGCCATCCTCCCAAGCAATTGTTGTAGGATTTTAGTGGCAGGTATTTAAAGAATTCACGGATAATCCTGCAGAAAAGCTTGTAGAGTCCTTGTGTGCATTCGGGTACTTAATTTAACAAGTTTCATAAGCATAAAAATATCAGAGGATGAGGCCGTAGCCCAGCAAACCCGCCAATCTGTAAAATGTAAAAATAGGGATCCAATTAGGTCTGTTGTCGAAAATTCCCTTCACATATTGCTTCTTATCATCTAACGTGGAACATGACATGGTCTTCTAGGACAGGAATTCACATCCTACTGACGCACTACTTCATTCCAACAAGAAGTTTAGCAAATGGGATACTACCCTGGCCATGTCTCATAATATATAATAATATACTGTGGCTAATTGTTCGAAAATGTTTTAATTCTGGTATTGAAAATTCTTAGGTGGTCTCTGGTAGGTTAAGCGAACCCTTCCTTCACCAACCTAACTCATACAATAAAGTAAAGTTTTGTCAAGTCTCAAAGCCGTCTCCGGTAAAGTATTACTTTCTCCAATCATGGCTACACAAGGGCGTGCTGCATGACGCGTTACCCGCCTCCTGTCCATTGCAAAGCACCGCTGCCTGCGGACGCCTCGCCATATATAGAGCTGTCGTCATACTACCCGTATCTATGAGTATGAAGATCTTAGGCTCGCCGACGCCAATTTGCTTAGCGAGGGAGATAGGCATTGTGATTTGGGCTGATGTGGTCGATGGATGGATAGATGTCTTTATTACGCCCGGCTCTAGCCTAGAGGGCACTAGTAGTTTATTACATAAGCAATTCCTTAGTAATAGCATACCTCTTAATAGCCTATATATGTAAAATATCTATCTCTTTGTATTTTCCTAGCAAACTCTCCTATACCTCTTGTATTTAGTAAGTAGCAAGTATTCTTAAGGCTCTCTCTTCTAAGTGTTTAGTGTCCCTTTGTTAGCAAATAAAGCAGAACCTGCTAGCGTACAAGTGTTAGTATAGTGTAGGATTATTCTTAAAGTTATAAGATCCTAGGAGTTCTGCAATCACGTGCAGCAGCTGTGCAACAGCAGTGGTAGGCCTTGTTTGTAATAAGTAATAATAGTGTAGGTTTTAAAAAGGGTTCTAGTTGCTCTAGAACTAGAGTTCTAGGTTGTAGACAGAGAGGACAGGCAATAATTAATGTGGTGATCTACAGTAGGGCGGCGTAGTTTTTAGGCTTAATGTTCTAGCTTTTAGAGTAGGGGCTGGTAGTTTAGATGCTAAGGGTTAGAGAGGGTAACATAAGTGTAAAGGGAATAGTAGCAGTAAGGTGTTTTTGCTAGGGCTAGATAACGTACTAGCAGCCACACTTGCATATGACAGCTAAGAAGGTATGCGCAATAACAGTAAGTAGGACAGTAATAGGCGTAGCAGTAGTTAGTGTGGTAACAATAGGCGCAGTGACAGTAGGTAAGGTGGTGATAAGCGTGTTAGCAGACGTGACTTAGACTGCTAAGATAGGGACAGGTTAGAAGAAGAGGTAGACAGCAGTCTAGCTATTAGTGTTATTTAAGAGCTTTAAGAAGTAGCAGTAAGGGCAGTGTTAATGTCTTAGTAGCTAAGAAAATCTAGTATTATATCTGCTAATAGACAGTCTTGCTTATAGAACTTAAGTAGATCTTTATTGCTTAGTTTTGCAGCTTTGTAGAGTAACATAATCTCTATTTTGCAGATTAAGTAGGTACATATATATTCTTAATTCTTATTCTCTTCTGCGTATATAAAGCTGCATGTTGCTAGCTGCGTTAGGGATGCAGCTACGCATTTCTATGTAGATAGGAATGTGGTGTGACGTAACTAAATTGTTTAGAAGGATTGTGACGCGTTAGACAATGATGGTGAATCAGTTTGGCATAGGTAAGACAGTGACGGTGAAGCGGTTCAGTGTGTATACGTGTTTGATGGCGGCGGCGAGGTAGGTCGGCTCGATGGAGGTGATGCAAGTGACGATAGAGTCTCAAATATATTCGAATTTGCTCCTGCTGCCATTTTTCCTCCGGGAGAGAGGTCCGCTGATGTGGTCGGTTCGAGGGCTTCGCATTCCTACCTATGGGAATTGGGCCCGTGCGGTGGGAGGATGCTGCAAGTTGTGGGCAACGGAGGCGTGGTGAGTCGAGCATGTAGCCTCAGACCTATTCAGAGAGCTTTTTGATGAGAATATACTAAAGAAATGGGGTTGTGTCGCGCACGTTTTGAGGGGTCCTAGAGGATATAGGTGGTGGATAGCCAGTGGACTGCTGAGAAGGAGCAACGCCGTGCAGTAAACTACAATTAGGCTGGGTATTTCGGCACCCTGCGTCCAAAAAGTCGAAGAATTACCCTACGAATAGATAACGGGACGAGAACGGACGAGAAACTAAACTACCATTAGGAAGGATGATTGGCGGGAAGTATTCTACCTTCACGAACACTTCCACTCTGTGGTCACTGTGAACCCCCCGACGATGATTGCTGTGTCATTGAAATCAATCCCGACCACTTGGTGGTTGGGGCATATCTCAAAGAAAAACACCCCACCTGTCGTCCACTGAAGCCTAATGGACGCTAGGCGGAGTGCTTAGCTGGCAAACATGAGTGTTTCGAATTACATTTTTTGTGTCCTTTTGAGGCAGGGGGGACAGAGCGTGTAGAAATTGTGTCAATGGGATTGGTGAACTATTGGTGCTCAGGCATGCCTACTAAGACGTAGTTATCGTCTCCACGGAGGTGTTCCTAGGTATTACTTTCAGATAGGAACCTAGTGCACAGTACGAAGAGTTCTAGTTGTCCAAGCGGCAAGCGTCCTTCGTAATGATCTAGAATACGAAAAGCAATTGAACGCTTGTTCATCTAACTACGCAATCAAGGCAAATTCCTTCTTTGTAAGCGATAGGTGATCCCCTGGAGCTTCTCTTATGGATGTAAATTTGGATGTGTTGCCACTGAGTGTTATTACACTGTATGGTCGACACCACACTTGAGTCTCCCAGTCCCTGAACAGAACCACTACCAGTCGGTATGATGTTGCCTTTTCTGTCCTAAGAACAACGACCATTACCCCTGAATCCCTGAAGGTAATATCCAGCGTGTAAGCATCGTAATCCATGAGCATAGGGTCTCGCATGCGGCTACAAACCACCCAGTAACAAGAAAGCCTTTCATATCTTGTAGCCCGTTGTGCTAGAACATAGCGGATATTAAAGTCCTCGCCCCAGCTGAATCAGTTGCCTGTGCACAATATATACAAGTAGTGGATAACATAATGATCTGTGGGAAATACGACTAGATCGTCTCTCCTTTGGATAGCAACACCCGCTATTTCCTCCCTGTCGTGTTGATTCCAAAAGCAAAAGGTATCGTGGAAGCTTTAGGCAGGGAGCCTCCGTATGGAGAGGGGGCTTTCTGAAGCGTTATGTTATGGTCCACGGCAGGCTTCTACTCCAGTGATAACATCCTCCCTTAGGATTTCCCCAGTATCTACAAAGAAATCGTTGTTTCACATGATTTCGTCTCTTCCCAAGATTGGGAGACCCAAAATACGCTGCCTGTCAGAGATATTTCAAGATTATTGCAAATCCACGTAAATAGATGAGGAGAAAGAAGTAAGAAATCACCCCCAGGTTGGTAATAATTCCCATATTATCCAGGCCAGTAGCGGGAGTCTGCAAAGGTCAATGGGTGATGTAGCCTGGGGCGGTGAAAGGAGCTAACGTCGCTAAGCTTAACTCGTTTCCAGGTGTTGTCTCTGTTATGTCGTACATCTGGACTTTCTCGCACTTCAAGCGACTGAAGTCAGCCGTCGGAGCTAAAATGCATGTCTCGTTCTGGCCTGACATAGCATTGACCAAGATGGATGAAGGGCACTGAGGGGTTAACTGCTTCTGGAGAAAACCAGCCCTATAGGCGCTTTATTTGAGCACAACCAGCTCTCCTGTAGTTGCCAGTTTGCCATGCATTGAGTTTCAATTTTTGTTAACATTAATTAATGATAGAGCAAAGTTGAGAAGAACGGAAGAGGTAGGAATAGAAGATACTGACCCCACCCTCATAGACACCCGAAGGAGGGCTGTGAATCAGATGGCGCCTTGTTAACTGATATACAGCTGGGCGAACGAATTCAGGTCGACACGGAACTAGTACAATGTGCTGTCCAAGTCTAGGAGGCGAATTCTAGCAAGATTCTGCTCATGTATTCAGCTACCAAGGCCAAATACATGTGTGTATTTGTTTTCTAACAAATAGATTTTTATCCACGGCTCTTTCCCAAACAGGCAATCCACTTGGCTTAGAGCTAACATAAGAGAATCCGTGAGCCTCACCATATAATCCGTGCTGCTCCTTCCCTTCACTAGGCTTTCCATCAGGCTTATTATCAACTTCATTGACAGACTTTTGGTTGTTCTAGCTCGTCAAGATCATGCCCGTGATGGGAGCATTGCAAGTAAGTATCTCCCATTGAGGTTATGAAGCTCATGCTTGCACTCACCCCGAGCAGCCACTTCATATAATAGATTATAGCGAATATTATTTGGATCCTCCCCGACTTTCCTAATCCTTTCGGAAACACCCTGACTTGGCCTCTATTAATTAGGCAAATTTAGGGATATGAAAACGTGTTGTATAGATGAAATGTAGAGCTTTTCAAGGAATTTCCAATAGCGTCAAAATTACGTAAATCTGTCGAACATAAAGAAAGATACAGATTTGAAAACGGCTGACTTTTTGAGATCCCCCCGAAAACGATACCACAACCTTCCAGCTACTTGATAGGCATGGTGTTTAATAGAACGTAGTACTGCTCCTACTGTTACTGATAGTAACAATCTCTTGGCAGTTAGAACGAAAGTGAATTGCCTTCCGTTACTGTACGGTTAATGAGGCTATAGTTACTGCAGTAACTGCCTATACTATCCATCGTTAGTACAGAACAGTGAAGTAACTCCTTGCACTCGAAGCTCGCAGCCAGTTCAACACCTCGCAAGCTCTCGTCGTCTTGAGAAGTCAAGGGCTGCCTCTAGGAGCTCTTATAATTAAGGCCTCGTCCTCTAGTTTTTCTATTCTCACGAGTTTCAGGACAATATCTAGACTTGCGACCTCCAGCTGAAACCTGGGGGCCTTGGATATCGTGTGAAGAGCATATTAGCAAGATTGTGTCAAAATTGAGCCCTCTAGAGCCTTCAGTAACACCAGTTGCTGCAGTAACTGCACCGAACAGTAACTTTACTATTAATTGACTTGGCAGTAACTGTTACTGCCCGTAAGGCTGTTTTAATTCACTCTTTCCGTAAGAACGAAACCCTATTGCCGCCAGTAACGCCTCAAAAACACTACTGACAGTAACAGTTACGTTCTATTAAACACCATGTTGATAGGTCACTGGATTTCGGTCTTCATAGTTCCGTCGACCCCCAACCATGTATGGTGACCATAACGCCGTTGAGAAGCTATTGCAAGCCTCTTCATCTTACGCATAAAATACATTTTTAAATCTCAAATAGTGAGCCCTCTGCCTCTAAGTTAGGGAGTTGTCCGAGTATCATTCGCCTAGTATATTTATCGACTACTTCATTCGAAGTAGGCTCTACGTTACAAGAAAAGACCCGGCCCTAATTTAAAGTAACTGCTCAGAAGTAGGGAACTTCTTTCTTAAAACAGTGAACTTCTAATTGAAACAGAAGTAAAAAATCCTAGTATAGGAAGTCGCTGCTACATGTACAGGGGAAGCTACTTCGCAGTGAAGGGAGTTGCACGCTCCATGCTAACACGAAGGGCGCTGGTCATTACAAATCATAATTGGGGGGAAATCACTTTCCCCTCCCTCCCTCAAACCACCTCACACTGAATTCACCCTCGAAAATCTCCACTGACTCGCTCATCCCCCCTCGACTGCAATCCTAGAATTCACTCTAATGGGGGGCTAAACATCATTAGTCGTACCCTATGATACATCCGTCGTATCAAATCCAATTCCTCCGTTAGATGTATGTGCCATTTGATCAGCTGTAGTCGCGCTGGACTTCGACAAGGTCTTCATTTCAATTCTCCTTGTAAATCCTCTTCAAACAAGCTTCCCTCTCTATGCCGCTTTCTATACTCCTCTACAACCTCCACGAGAAGGAGAGGAAACGGGCCCGCTAATAGCTTACACACCTGATCGGCCTTGCTATGGATTGCGGAGTGCATGAAGAAGCAGGGCCAGGGGATCGAGTACTCCTCGACATAGGAATATGTCTCGAAAATATATCTAGTGTAGAAAACAAATAACTTTTGCGCGAGAGTTAGAAGTAGAAATGATATGCAGTAGAAGAGAAAAATAATGCAAAGTGCTGGTAAATAGGGATGGAGTACCAATGCCCATATAGTTGACGGCGAACACGAGGACGATGTCAATTTAGATACCCAGGATTGCAGGGGTAGGGTAAGCCACAGGTAGGTAATCTAGTACATTAAGAGTCTTCATGAAGCCCTTCCAAGCCCTTCCAAGCCCTTAATTGCATCACGAGGGGGGACAGAGCCCCTGTATGCCACTAGGTTCCAAAATCTTAACAGCTCCACGTTAAGCATTTTATTATTGTGTTATATCCTCTTCCTTCGACGAGGGGGTTCGATACATGGTGTTTAATAGAACGTAGTACTGTTCCTACTATTACTGATAGCAGTAATCTCTTAGCAGTTAGAACAAAACTGAATTGCCTTCTGTTACTATAAAATTAATAAGGCTATAGTTACTGCAGTAACTGCCTTTACTAATTAATTTCTTGGTGTTTTGGTAACGCGTTCGCGGAGGACGTTTTCGCGCATAGTAGTGCGAGGGCTGCTGTGGAACAGGAGGCACGTCTGGCAATGAGCTGCAGCAGTATATTGATACTGCTCAATCTAATCTCCTCGTTGCAGCTGAGAATGATATAGCTTATGAAGATCTACTCACTTGGTGGCATTAAATTAGGCGTAAGCACTACCTAACGCTGTACAAGATAGCTTATGACTTCCTATCTATCCCTGCTACAAACTCTGAGTGCGAGACCCTCTAGAGCCTCCAGAAATACTAGTTACTGCAGTAACTTCACTAAACAGTAGCTCCACAATTAATTAACTTGGCAGTAACTATTACTGCCCATAGGGCTGTTTTAATTCACTCTCTCCGTAAGAACAAAACTCTATTGCTGATAGTAACGCCTCAAAAACACTACTGACAGTAACAGTTACGTTCTATTAAACACCATGGTTCGATATTATCGAAAGATGATATTCCACCTCAGAAAAGTGCAGGAATGCGCGTTTGCAAACCAGACTAAACAGTCAAAAAAAAATTAGGAGAAGGTTAGCTAAAGTTTGTAAAGTATATGCAGCCACCAGCCTACATTGAAAACACTAGGAAAAGCTTAGGTCTCCGGCTTGTGTTAGTCTTTTCAGCCTAAATCAAGGCGTCGACCTTAACTAGTTTGTCGTTTACAACCAATCACAAAGCATGTAGCACATATTCAAACTGGCTATAGAAGTTCTGGATATTGATCACTCTACCAATGTACCCAACAGGTTGTACTACTGTACAATTAGGAGATTTTTTGTACCTACATATAGTCGTGAGGAGGAGAGGCAGCTACACGTACAGTAACTCCACTGATTAAGATAAGCTGTGCTGTGCAATTGATGTACGCTGTAAAAATTAATACACTATACTATAGGAGAGGCAGAGTTAAAGGCCTAATAGCTCCCTATAAGTACATTTTCCCCTAGTAACGTGAGCAACCAGAGCTAGGAGCTTCCTCCTTACTATTTAGCATTTAATCCAGTGTTTCTGCAGTTATATAGCCTAGTTAATATTAAACTTAGCCCTAGCACTACAGCTACGCTCCTCTGTGGACTCCTTTAATTCCTTGTCACTAACAGCGATGTAGCCTCATAAGATATGCTAGAAGAGGTGTTGTAGATCGTCTTTTATTTTTTTAATCCTTTCAGGCTTTGTAGAGTGTACAACAACAACACTAGATTAGCTTAATATGGCCTGTAGGGCAGCTTGCAAGGCGCGTGGATGAGCAATTCTAGGATAAGAAGTGGTTAGTAAGAGGCATTGTTCTAATTCTAATTAGTTATACTATCTAGATAGATAGCTAAAGTGCCCTAGGAGCAGCTAAATAAGCGTCGCATAGAAGATTTCCACTAATTAGCCCCCTAGGGCAGGTTCTCTGGCACGGGCTCTCTAAAACACTAAATTAAACCTTATAAGCTATCTTAAAAATAGTACCTGTATGCTGTACTCTGGACAGTACTTAGGGTAACAGCTATCGTACTCAACGACAGAAGATCGCTGTACGTACGGCTCAAATCAGCCGTACACCGTACACCGCGCACCGTACTGCCAGTTAGTGTGCCCTATTGAGCATGCTGACTCTAACACCATAGGCTCTAGATTAACATTTCAATTAAGCGTATTCAAGGCCCCTCCCCGGCCTATGTGGGCATTCTGCGACTGGAGTCAGAACGGCTTTTGCTAGGGACCCTCATGAAACTAGTGCACCCCTCCATCTTCAAGCACCTCAAGTTCCTGAGAAGTAGTGCCGAGCCATCCGCTTAGGTTCACAGCACTGCTTTTGCTCCATGCATCTAGCTCTTATGTTACACCCTTTCTATATAAAATTACAAGATTGCTCTTTAGAGGGAGGCAAACCACTCATTTACCTCAATCTCCAATACAACAACCCAACACTGTAATCCGCTCAACCCAATACTGCAATAAGACCAATTATTAAACTAGCTAATGAATCACCCACACACCTAATTGCGCCATCTAATGTACAATGTATTGCCTCGCCGACTCTCCTCCTACTAAAGTCCCATCCATGCTATTCCACTCATCTATCCATCCAGCAACCAATTAATCATCTCTTCACACCATTTTAGTCCACCATAAGCAAAAAAGAAACCCCCCCCATCACTCTCACATCTAAACCACAGCCCTTGGGCTACGTTGAAAAAAAATCTCGAAAATACATTTCATGAAGCGAAAACCTAACTTAAGAAAGGGAGGGAAGCACACAGTTGTCTCATGCATGTCATACTGGCGAAAACTTAAGCTAAGCAAGCTTTAGGAAGCAGTCAAACTCAGAAGACAAGACTCTACCTCCCACCAGCCATAACAGCTCGATAATACCCAACACTCAAGTCCTGTGTATGTCTCAACCAGATATCTTCGGCCAACGGCAACTTCAGCACACGGGCTCTATCAGCCTGCTATCACACATTAGCATTTGCACACCATACTCCATAAAGGCGTGGAATTCTCTAGGAGGGCTTACCTTATTCTTAGCCACTAGACTAGCAACCACACCCGAAATCTCTGTCAAAGCAACACGCTCTTCAAGCCCACAGCTAGTCAGCTTATCACGCGCAACAATCTCAAGCGCATGCTGTAGCTTGGATAGTAGATCGCAGATATCTTGGATTAGATCCTCATCGACACGGTAGCTGGACTGGTTGTTCGTCAAATCTAACAAATGGATGTAGTCGAAGTAGATCTGGCCACCTAGATTCCAACCTTGAACCGGTTCTTTCTTATGAGCGCGACTACGGACTGAGGATGCCATGGAAGCACCGTCATCGAGAGGGCTGTTGACTGGAGTCGGGACAAAGTCTCCGAGAAGTTCGCGCAAGGCGTCGTAATCACGTGAGATGATGGACTCAGGACCAACGGAGCGACATAAGACTTCATGAGCTTCGTCCAATTCGCCAGCTTTGACGAGGTGCACAACTTGACGGACATTGTCACCTTCTGTTTTAGCTTGAAGTGCTGCTGCTGCATGCATCCAAGTGACTGGAACCCGAAGTTCTTGTTGCAAGTATTTGTAGGTGGTATCGAACTCAACTAGAGAGTAGGTGTTGGAGTACTGCGCCAGAAGAGAACGGATGTAATGCTCGCGCATAGCCGGAGAAGAAAGATGTTCGTAGACGAAGAGAGCCGTTGTCCAATGCTCTGGCGTGTGTAATGAAGCAGCATAGGTGAGAGCGAGATTGTCCCCAAGCTCAGCTAAGGCATTTTGGGACTGGACGTCCTTTTCAGCTGAAGAAGCAGTGGACGAGAGAAAAGACTTGCGTAAGCCATTGCCTTCACGTACAGTTGGCATGCCAACTTTTCGGGTGTCAAGCTCATCTTGGTCGTCTAGGCGTGACTTGAAAATCTGGAAGAGTTGGAACGACAATCGGGCATTCAAAGGGTTGCCGGAGACATTCTGCGGCGCTAGAACATCCTCAACATTTGCGGGAAGCTCCATTTTGGACGACGCATAGAGCTTCAATATTCCCCAAAGAATATCTTCACGGTCCTCAGCTTCAGGGTCATGCCAACCCATATCAACGCCCTGCTCAACAAACCAAGGCACAGGCTTGACATCTTCGCGGCCCTCACGGAGAGCGTCGGCAAATTGCGCTACAGCCAGCTCGATCGGTTCATCAGCCAGGATACCGTACCAAAGACGGAGGCCGAAAGCGCGCCGCCAATCGAGGCCAAACCGTCCAGCAATGTTGAATGTGGCTGCTTTGTTTTCCCGCCCACCCCCAATTTTCCCTTCTGCTCGGCCGCAGTTTCCAGCAACTAATTCGTATAGTGCGCGGATTGAATCTTCCATCTCAGAGAGCATGTCCAAACGCCGCCATTCTTCAATTTGGGTGGTCATGTCCCGTCGCATAACTTCATCGCCACCGATCTGAGACACCATGGTGGCAAGGCGGAGGTTGAAGCCATTTAGCAGCGCATGGCACGCATCGGCGATGTTATGACCACTCAGATATGCTATAGCTTTCTCTTCTGGTGTCTTGGCCTCTTCCACATGCGCATTCATATCTGGGAAGACAAGGGCCTCCCAAAATTGAGCGAGTTGGTCCTTGCGATAGCGTTCCTTGTGCGTCTCGAATTGCTCACGAGTCATGTCGCTTGGCACCTCGAAATTGTCGTCAAAGAGAAGGGTAAGAAGTCGCCAAGCCTTGTGCTCATGAATCCCGGCTGGTGTGTCGATCGAGACCGATTTCACTAAATCCTCAAAATCTAAGCAAGGTTCTGAGTAATGAATCTTTGCGGATGGGACTCCATCCATATCCATAACTTGGGAATGCTCTTTTTGGGTGTCAAGGGTCGCAGGCGCAGCATCAGGGAAGGTAGGCAACTTAGTGAATCGAATGTCCTTATGGGCGCCGATGAGGGGTTCCTGCGTGGTAGGATAGATGCCTCCCTCCAGGGAGTGGAGGCCTTTGTTCGCGTAGGTGAGTTGCCCCACCCCACTAAAGTGTGGTTTGTTGCAGGAATGGAAGTCTCTGTCGTATTGGCTGAGTTCGTCGAGATCGTGAGATGTCTTTGGGCGTTTCGGGTAAGGCAACTAGAAAAGGAAAAGTTTCAGCAAATCTTGTTCCAATTTGATTTTGAGCTACATACATCACGGGCGTTGAGCGCCCAGGGCGACAATTTGTTTAGAAAACCCACAACAAATGACGCCCAGAAAATAAACATGCTAGGGGAAAGGGAAGTCAAACCTCAATGCCATGTCCAATCCGCTTCAATGGAGCCTTGCTCTGCTTGTCCATTTCGCCAAATAAAGAATTCATGAGATCAATACTCGTCGCAATCGTCTGACCGTTGAGAGATTTTGCCAAATTTCCGACATTTCCTTCACATTCACGAAGAACAGCGCCTTGACTCTCTCGAAGGGCCTGTCGATCTTGCTTCTTCGGGCTGATAGTGCGCTGGAGTTGATTTGCCCAATCATCATCGAAGACTAACTGACCCTTGGAGGGAGTACCAAAGACGGATCGCTGTGGTTGACTGGGTTTCAAGATTGACTTTGGCTTAATCGAGTCTTTGAAAGGGTCGGATTCCCTGGCGGTAGGTTGCTCCGTGGTTTGAACCGGTCCGGAAACAGAACCCGCCATGTCCTGATCTTCAACCGATTCGGATTCGCTCTCCGAAGAGTAGTCAGTGTCATGCTGACCATCAAGCGAACCCACGGAGCGTTCCCCTAAAAAAGACTCGCCGTTGGTGTTCATACTTTCATCGACTTCATCCTCTTCCTCGTAAGCTACCTCATCCCCATATCCTCCTGGAACACTGGCTCGCTTGCGCTTACCCTTCTTGAAGTCAAAGGTATCATCTGGGCTGGATTGTGTTGGGCTAACGAAAGAGTCTTCCTGAGGGGTTCCAGTGAGCTGGCTGGAATGGAGCTGGGCCGGCGCTGGTGTATCTGGAGCAGGGCTGAGCTCGCTTGACTCCATCTCTTCGTCCTCGTCGTCGTCATCAGTGTAATCGTCGTAATTTAGACCGTATGAACTAAAGTGAGGAACCGTGAAGATCCATTCTCCCGTTTCTTTGACATACTGTTCGTAGTTAGTACCTGCGACGCGCTTTAGACGTTCAATGTGCTTCTGGCACTTCAGCTTGTCCGGATCCCGCTTGCTTCTGTGGTAACCGCGAGGCCAGGAATTCCCGAGGACAATTCGAGACGGCTTGTTCAAACCCGTGCCTAACGCGGGCTTTGGGACAGAAGCAGTCTCGCCATAGACCGTTGCATTGCGAGCAGTCAGTTGTACAATGTCACCAAACAGCTTGTCCAGGTCAACTCCGCTTAGATCGACAGGCTGGCCTTGGTTAAACTCGATCCTGCCAATATTCTGACGACCAACGACAAAATTTGGAACACTCTCCAGTTGCTTCCGGCTCATCTTCTTAAGCTCATTCAGGGACGGAGAGGAGTAATATGCTCCAGGAGAAGGGTCGGCCGATTTGGAGCCAGTCTGAGCATTCAATGAGGATGACGTACGCTGAGTCAGCGCGCCATTTTCGGGAACAGGGGTGAGTTCATTGCCATTGATTTGCTGCAGCATTTCCGGCCGGGAAGAGACACCATTTGGTGCGTCGCCATTAAGGGTAGGGGTAGAAGACAACTGTGAAGTAGATCCCTCTGCTGATGAGATTGTCTCAGGCTCTTCTCGCAGAATAAGCTGCCCGGTCATCGAACTATTGGCTTCAGTTCCGTTGGCCGTACCATTGGACAGCTCAGAAGAGCCATTGGTCGCCCCAGCGAAACTGACACGCTTCCGAGTCTCAGGCGTTGGGTCATCGAACAGAGGCACCCGGGTATTGATAGAACGATTGATGTTAAGCTTCTTCAAGCTGCCACCGGCAAAAGACCGACCGTTAGTCGAGAAGGCGCCCGGAGCTAGAATGCTTGTCTCGGGTGTAAAGCTATTCCGGAGATTGCTCGTGGAGAGGCTCTTCCCAAGGGATCGAGACAGACTACCTCCACCAAGATAGTTGGAAGAAAAGCCGGGGCTGGAATTGCTCGAAGCACTGTTCGGAGTCCCGTATGTAGAGTAGGAGAATCCGAAGCCACCCCCGCCAATCTTCCGCTGAGGGGTAAGAAGGCGCGTAGAAGCTGAGGGGTTGAGCTTGTGTTGTGGTAGGATGGCGCTTTTTCGAGTCTTCTGGCTGCTGGATAGAGGAGTCGCGAGCGGGCCGGGGCTCTGGGTAGGGGTCGACAGCCCAGCGAACAAAGCATCATTCCCATATGGGTTAGTATTCATGGAAGTCTGAAGGAGTGAATTCCCTGAGGCGCCGAATAAGCTGTTGTTCATGGTCGACTGTTGAGGCTGCTGCTGTTGGTTCTGGCCACCGAAGAGCGATCCGCCGAGACCAGAGGTGTTGGTGTTGCCCTGACCGAGGCTGCCAAAAAGTCCACCTCCGCCAGTGGCATTGTTGGTAGAGCCACCAAAGAGTCCACCTGGCTTCTGCTGGTTCTGTCCACCGAACAAACTCCCTCCAGTATTCTGTTGGGTATTCTGAGTGTTGAGACTGCCAAACAGACCGCCACCGGTGCTTCCGGTGTTAGCAGGGGCGCTACCGAAAAGACTACTTCCGGCAGCGGCGGGTTTCTGCCCAAAGAGACTCGAGCCTTGGTTTTGGTTGGCATTGGTGCTGCTGAATAGACCGCCCTGTTGCTGGTTCTGGTTGCTCTGACCGAATAGGCCTCCTGTTGCCCCAGTATTGGCAGTGTTTCCGAAGAGCGAGGGCTTCTGTTGATTTTGCTGATTTTGCCCAAACCCACCGAACAACCCTCCAGAAGGTTGATTCTGAGTCTGGTTCTGTGGAGTTGAACCGAAAGCGCCGCCGCCAAAGAGACCGCCTCCAGTGTTGCCAGTTTGCTGCGTTGAAGAACCAAACGCTGGTGCGGCCGAGGTTTGATTTTGTTGGCCGAAAAGCCCTCCAGAAGTATTCCCTGACTGTCCAAACGTTGTTGTGTTTGTTGAACCGAAGGGATTGGAAGTGGCGGCTGTATTCGTGTTACCTCCGAACCCGAACGGCTTGTTTTGACTCTGGTTCTGCTGGCCGAACATTCCACCGCCCGTATTTGACGAACCGAACGCGCCAGAACCAAAGGCTCCTCCCGTGTTAGATGTGTTGGCGGTACCAAACAACCCGCCAGATGCGGGCTGGGTTGTTGCGGTCGAGCCGAACATGCCCCCAGGCTTGTTCTGCCCGAAGAGACCACCGCCCGTTGTGTTGGTGTTGCCACCGAAGGCTGTGGTGTTGCTCTGACCGAAGGGAGAGTTCGTGGTGCCAGTGTTTCCAAACAAGCTGCCACTAGTATTTGTGTTTGCGCCAAATCCGGTGTTAGTGTTCGTATTAGGTTGCCCAAAGCCACCGAAGCCAGTGCTCTGGCCGAAAGCTCCTGCCTGACCGTTCTGGTTGCCGTACCGCCGGCCCTGGTTATAGTCCACCAGCCTTAACTCCTCCAATGAATAGTGTTGGTAAGGGGCCTGGAAAGTGATCGTCTGGAAGTGCTGTGATCCAGAGTTATCCTTCTCTACGAAGGCATTGAAAGGAGTGCTTGCGGTGCCATTGTTTGGAGCATTTGCAGTCGCACCAACGCCAAAGCCTCCAGGTGCTGAGTTACCGAAGCCACCTGTTGTGTTGGCGGCCCCGAAACCGCTATTGCTCTGCCCACCAAACAAAGTAGTGGATCCAGTATTTGAAGTCCCGAAGCCCGTCTTGGTCTGACCGAAAAGACTGCCACTGGTGTTTCCCCCACCAAATCCGGTCGAAGTGTTATTTGCGGTTGCGCCAAATCCACCACCGAAGGTTGAGCCAGACGTGGAGGCGCCACCGCCGAAGAGACCACCGCCGGAAGCGAAAGGTTTGGAGCCGAAACTCGTGTTGGTGTTCGTGTTGCTACCAAAGCCGCCACCTAATGTAATATAATTAGTTAGTGATTGGTTTACGAAGTTTTAAAAGACATCCAACGGCAAGCTCCAAGCGAGGACCGCAGCGCCGAGAAGTCAGCGCCGGCGACTAATTGTTGCCAGCGACATTCGGAGCTGTTGCACGCGCAGATTCCAAGAGTAGCCATAGAATGACCAACAAGACGACGCGAGGGTGACGCGCAAAGACTCGACATACCTCCGAAGGGGGAGCTCGTGGTATTGGTGTTGCCGCCGAAGAGGCTGCCACCAGTGTTTGTGTTTGACTGACCAAAAGGGCTGGCCGTGTTTGTGCTGCCGAAGCCTGGATACGCGGAGAGTGGAGTTAGAGACGTTACTCGGAATTGGTCGTGGCGCTCGTCGTCGAAGGCGCGTCGTCGACGGTAAACGCGGGAATCACATGTTCTGCTAAAAAGCCAAAAGAGTGTACTTACCTGAATTCGTGTTGGAGCCAAATCCGCCGCCGCTCCCAAAGGTGTTTGAATTATTGGCCGTGCCGAAGCCCTGGAAGCCGCCGTTGCCGGTCCCAAAAGCCATTCTGGCGATGCCCAGCGGTTGCGCGTGACGATGTAATCAGATACAAGAGTAGCGATTTGCAAAAAGGATGGGGTGTGTGGAGGCTGGTGTGGTGGGATGATGCGGATTTGTGAGATGGAGTTGTTGGCGTTGAGTAGAGCCCACGAATTAAACGCGCCAAGAACGGGCACCGGGAAAACTGCGAGCGAGGTCGGGTGCGCCTGCAATGGGTAAAAGGAAAGTGGCAAGAAGCTCAGAGAGCGTGGGGATTAAGTAGAGAAAAGGCCGTCATGAAAGAGAAGGAGGGACGGGGTGAGAGACATCGAGGGTGAGGGAGCGAAGAAGTGCGTGGATTGGGGGGCGGCCAATGCCAAGGATGCACGGACCATATATTGATCACGTGGTACACTCGCAGTCCACAGCGACGGCACAAACTTCCTCTTAGACACGAAGATGAATAAGCATTCACTGGTGGCTACCAATGACATGTCGCAGTTCTTGCATTGTGCTGTCACTTTGGCTGCCTCCATGGTTTCCTAGAGCTACCTAGTGCTGCCTGGCTAGATCAGGCCCTCTAAGCCCCAGGAAACTGACCATTTTCCAAGTCTTGAAACACGTTTAGTCTGGACAGAAGATGCTCATCGGGTCTTGCTTTGGTTGGCTACCAGAAAGCTTCTCATTTACGCGAGTGACGCCAGGCAGCTGTCAGGCATTGCCTGAAGCTCGGTGCAATCTGGCAGATTTTGGCTGCTAGGAAGGGGCGAGCTCCCGCCTTGCGAACACGACTTAGTATCTTCATAGAGCATGTCTCCCGCTCAAGAGTAACAATTTGGCCTGGAAGGTTGCATATCCAACCTAACCCGTCCTAGCGTCCCACCTTTCAGCCGAGGCGCTAAGCTTTTCACCAGCATCGCGCGAACGCGTCCGAAGCCAGCACGAATCCCCAATTCCAACAATCTCCTCCAAACAAAGAATCTCCAGCTCCAACTCCAAACCCTATCACAGCCTCCCGTCACTATCTTAAACACTCCACTCTGACACTGCCAACACTGACGGCAATCTCCTGGTCTACTTTCCGGGAACCACAACTTAACCCGCGACTTCAATGGCCACATCCTCCAATAACCCGGGCCTAGGACCACGCTACGGTCTCGGTCGCGCAGGCGCATCGGGCGCCGCACAACCCAGCTTCAACACTCCGGCGGCTGCATTCAGCAGCACGGCGAAAACGCAGCAGAGACTAGAAGCCGAGCGGTTAGAACGCGATCGGAAAGCGCGAGAGGATCGCGAGAGGATGGAGCAGGTGGGGCAGAACAGTCTCGCAGAACTAAGTGAAGAGCAAAGAGAGGAGATTACTGAAGCTGTATGTCAGATCAAGTCCATCGTCCTGTCCCGTCTCGGTTCGTGTTGTGTCGAAAGAGCGGGCGTGCATACATTCGGAGGCTAATATGACCTGGGTATCAGTTCAACCTCTTCGACCTAGACAAAGACCAATACATCGACTACCACGAGCTTAAAGTCGCCATGAAAGCCCTAGGCTTTGATCTCCCAAAACAAGAAATCGTCTCCATTCTCAACACACACGGGATCCAAGCTACCAACGCCCCGAACCAACCCCAGCCCACAGGCTCCAAAGCGAAGCAGGCCGCGCAACAAGCCTACCAAGCTCCCCCGCGCCTTCTACTACCCTTCCACACCTTCCAGACGCTCATGGCCTCGCGGATACTATCCCGCGATCCAACGGAGGAGATTATACGCGCATTCGATCTTTTTGATGAGGGAGGGAAGGGCAAGATTACGCTGCAGGATTTGCGGCGGGTGGCGAGGGAATTGGGAGAGGGGTTGCAAGAGGATGAGCTAGTGGCTATGATTGAAGAATTTGACATGGATGCTGATGGCGCGATCAGTAGGGAGGAGTTCATAAACATCTGCTTGGGCTAACGTAACGTAACGTTTGGCTGCAAAGCCATTTGTGCTTTTGATGCATTTCTGGATTGGTTCGGCGTGGCGTTGGATGCTTGTTAAAGGTATTGTGTGATAGCTTGGCTTATTTTGGTACCCGGTGAACTGGATAAAAACGCAGGGTTTGGTTTTCATGAAGGCGTTAGTACGGAGATACCATAGTCTTCAGTGCTCTGTATCTTGGGATGCAGGTATTTCATGGACGATAGCTTGAGCGCAATTTTGAAGTCATTCTCACTGAAGATATAATATGAACAATTCAGTGACGAGACCAGAAAAAAAAGCAAAACGAAAATTGTACAGTTCCAAACTCGTTTCATCCTTTACTGTCCTGGCGAGATCAACTGCCCTTTCTTGCTTGCATCATGTGCCCATCCTCCAGCCAGCGCCTCTCCTCCAGACTTCGCTGCGTAATCTCTCACCCGTGCCTCCAACTCGGGTCTAAAATGCCTAATCAGGCCCTGCAAAGGCCAGGCAAAAGCCTCGCCAAGAGCGCAGATGGTGTGGCCCTCGACCTGTTTCGTAAGCTCTTGGAGCATGTCAATTTCCCGTTCTCTTGCCATGCCCTTTTCAAAGCGCTGCATGATTTGATGTGTCCACTTTGAACCTTCTCTGCACGGTGTGCATTGGCCACATGACTCGTGGTGGTAGAACTTAGCGAGACGGGTGATGGCGCGGACGACATCAGTAGACTTATCCATAACGATGACGGCAGCGGTTCCAAGACCGGACTGAGAATCCTTGAGAGCATCAAAGTCCATAAGCTGGTCATTGCAGAGATGAGCAGGGAGGATAGGTGTTGATGAGCCACCAGGAATGATAGCCTTCAAGTTATCCCACCCTCCACGTACACCACCACAATGCTTGTCAATTAGCTCTCGGAGGGGAATGCTCATCTCCTCTTCGACCGTGCAAGGGTTGTTGACGTGACCAGAAATACAGAAGAGTTTCGTGCCAGAGTTGCGTTCGCGCCCAAAAGACGCAAACCAGCTACCCCCTCGTCGGCAGATGGTGGGAGCAACAGCAATGGTTTCAACATTGGCGACAGTGGAGGGGCATCCGAAAAGACCAACAGCAGCAGGGAATGGTGGCTTCAGGCGAGGCTTTCCAGGTTTTCCTTCCAGGGATTCGATGAGAGATGTCTCTTCTCCGCACACGTATGCACCCATTCCTCGGTGGATGTATACATCAAAGTCATATCCAGACCCACAGGCATTCTTGCCAATCAATCCAGCTTGGTATGCTTCTTGGATAGCACGTTGAAGGACGGTAGCCTCGTGATAGAACTCTCCTCGGATATAAATGTAGGCAGCAGTGGCATTCATCGCACGGCCGGCGACGAGACAGCCTTCAACCAGTTTATGTGGGTCCTTGCGCATGATCTCACGATCTTTGCATGTTCCAGGCTCTCCCTCATCAGCGTTGACGACCAGGTAGCGAGGCTTAGTGTCCTTATCCCAATCTTTGAAGTTCATGAACGACTATTGTACCGTCAGTAGTAGAACAAGCCAATGGTCGATTGAATCCACCCACCCATTTCAGACCCGAGGGGAAACCAGCGCCACCTCGGCCTCGCAGTCCCGAAGCCTTGATCTCGGAAATAATCTTTAAATTGTTAATCCCAGTTTATATCCCTATATATTCCCATACGCACCCAGTCATGGCCCTTCAGAATAATCTCTTTCGTTTTGTGCCAGTCACCATACTTCATGGCACTTTTCAGATCTGCACCATGATGGCCATAAAGATTCTGGAAGATCCTGTCTTGATCCTTTAGTCCGCCATGGACCTTTTTCGGCGCATCCTGCACTGTTGCCAAATTCCTCCTCTGTGGCCGAGACGGGGTGGCGGCGGTCGAGAGGCGTGAAGCTGCACAAGCTGTAGGAAGGACGCGATGGGAGATGACGCTCAGCGTTTGCGGAGCGGGTGCATGTCGCGCGAGCATCATGGCCGCAATATCAAGTGAGGTTCGGGCAATTGACGCTCTGGGGGCTCCCTTTGGGGCGTGGTTGGCGTTCGACTGGCGCTTTGAGGTGGTGATGGTGAGGTTGTCGGATGTCTGGCAAGGCTTGGCGCGACACATCTGATTGGCTGCAGCTCGGATCCAAGTCATCATCAACTTCAACTCCACTTTCACTGGTCAGCACCATCACAGTCAAACATTGCTCATCATCGTGACCCTTCAGCATTCACAGAAAACACACTCCCTTGGTCAATTGTCTTTTGCCGTGAGTAGAGCTTTCTGCTCTTAGAATACGTGGGTCATCATCTCTATTGCATCGGTCCAGCATGGGCAGGTCCGGTGGCGATCAAGTCAGTCCATGAGAACTGATTTTCAATCTGCAATGCTTTCAAATGAAGAGGGAGGCGCTGCTAGGCCAACCAAGTTCAGGCAGTCGTGAATGTAATTTTCCGCCTGTTTTGTCACCTGCCTACAGTTTTTAAGACTCCATCTCATGTCTTCAAAACGCACCTGCCACCTCCCCCAACAGTAAACCATGGTGCATTCTAATATCTCGCTCCCCAAAATGATCTCCGACGGCGTCCGCCCCCGTACCCTCTGGAAGCCCGGTGACGGCGACGGCGACCCGAGCAGCCACACCGTCCACCGCTCCATCAACACACTCCGCGGCCACCCAACCTGGAAGCTGTTCGCGGGCGACATCCCCCTTCCAGTCCAACGTGGCAGCCTGGCTGAGCCTCCACATTACATATATCTCGACGATAAAGCCTGCTACACGATATTCTGCTCTAAAGCCTACAACAAAGTCGAGCTGCGCAAATATTGGCCCTGGGACTTCGACCACCTGGGAAACATCAAGCAGGATCGCAAGAACCGTGGCCGGCCTGCCTACCTTGATGATTCGCATAAGGAATTTGCGACGGGTCCACGGCGGACTCCTGCGGGGCCGCATACTTTCTCTGGAGAGCCTCGGGTTCGGCCTACAGTTAAGCCCAAGACTGATGCCCCGAAGAAGCCGCGAGAGGCTATCCCGAATCTCGTGCCACGGAAATGTGCGTTGAATCTAGGAGTGCCGATTCTCCGCCCCAAGAAGAAGTGAGATTATTGCAATGTACGCTGTTTTACGGTGGACGCTAAGGTCTTTTTGTAGGAGTCCGTCTAATGAGCAAGCCTAGTAAGGCATCTGTTTGCTAGGCATACTGCTCTCATCCCCAGCCTGCTTCATGAATGGAGTGGGCTACGAGGCCTATAACGCTAGCTCTCTCTAGTAGCGGAGGGAAAAGGTTTAGAGAAGCTGTCAGATTTCAGAGAAATCTTCACATTAATGACGACATGTTACATATTACTGAGCTATGTGACGAGCACTTAGTCGAACTCACTCTGCTTCCAAATCCCATAAACCCCTCCATTTCCCATTTTCAAGCCGCCTTCTCAGGCCTTTCCCCCTTAACCACTTCTGCCTCCCCAACCCTCCCAGCCCCAGAACTCGCCTCCGACTTCCTCTCGACCACCTCCTCAATCCCAGTAGTCTGCTCGTCTCCCTTCCAGAAATCCTTCTTACCCCTTGCAGCACGCGTAAGCCATCCAGGCAGCACACCGCCCGGAATCCTCCAAGTCCAAGGCTCCTTCTCGTGCTTATTGGGCGGTACAATGCGGCCACCTGATGCCTTCTCAATAACGTACACAATCGTGTTGATGAGAGTATAGCTGAGGATGCCGACGATGAGACCGTACGCAATGCTGTAGGTGAAGGGCATAACGGCGATGGTCAGGAAGGCGGGAATGGCGTCGCCCATGTAGCGCCAGTTGATGTCTTTGGCGGCTTGTGCCATAAGCGAACCTAGGACATCGTCAATCGTCTCCATCCTCTCAATTCACTTCCTATAAGCAAAAGCAGTAACATACCAACAATAATCAATGTACACCCGGTCGCCCACGGCGGAATCGATGCAAATATTGGCGCAAAAAAGATTGAGATGAAAAAAGCCAGCCCGCTGCACATCGCCGTAAGCCCGGTCTTCCCGCCCTCCGAAATCCCCGCACCAGATTCGATGTACGCTGTAACAGGTGGCGAGCCCATTAGCGATCCGATAGAGATACCGAAAGCGTCGACTAGATAGGCAACCGCTGAACCTTCGAAATCTTGCGTGCGCTCGTCAATGGCGCCACAGAAGCGCGCCATGGAGTAGAGTGTACCGGTGCAGTCGAGGATGTCGACATACAGGAAGGTGATGAATGCGAGGCCGAATTGGCCGCCGTATCCAGAGACGTCCCAGCGTTGGACAGCGAGGATTTTGCCGATTGGATGGAAGGCGACGACCTGTTTAAATCAATATAGAGTAGAGTAGTTTGTGGGGATCTGCAGTATTCTTACCTTCTTAAAGAAGTCAAAGGAGCTGTTGCCAAGCGGGGTGTAGGGGAAGTAAGTGACGGGCGTAGGACGTGGCCAGGAGATTATGGAGACGAGCAGGATACCGAAGATGATTGCGCCCTTTACGCGATACATCATTAGACAAATTGTAAGGAAACCACCAAGGAAAATGCCTACAAGCCAATGTTAGCATCGATGTTAGATCCCACACTAGGGAAGTATACATACCAAGCCACATGGTAGGATTCCTCATCTTCTCGCTATTGGGGCAAACGCCTTCCTCAGTAAGAAATTCAGGTGCACAACCAGCCAGCTCAAGGGGCGTGGCTTGAGCACCTGTGATAGCTCCAATACCAGCGGAATAAGTCAGCCCGATGATCGTGAGATATAAGCCAATGCCTACACCAGTAGAAAGTTTGATTGAAGCAGGGATAGCTCTAGCAAGCCACTGCCGGATTCCAAGGATAGTGAGTGCTACGAAAACGAAACCCTCGACAAAGACAGCAGTCAGTGCAACTTCGTACGGGACCAATCCGCTTCCATGGTACCCTACGACCGTGTATGCGAAATATGCGTTTAATCCCATACCCGGAGCCACTAGACAAGTAAGCTGAAATTTCCCTTTTCGGAGGATAACGGATGCATACAGGCAATAGGCATATTGGCAAATAAACCCATGCAGAAGCTAGTCAAGGCAGCGATCGCGGCAGTGGCAGTAACAAGATCCCGATTTACCTCTTGAAGGCACAAAAGATACTCAGTGTCAGTATCGCAGAGGTCGGTGCTCGTCGGTGGGCAAACACAAGTACCGCCAGACTGAGAGGTGATGGATGCATTGACGCTGATAATGTAGGCCATGGCAAAGAAGGTAGCCAATCCAGCCCGAATCTCGGTGAAAAAGTAGCTTCCCTTTCGTTCCTTGGGCTTCAGAAACAGTCAGTATACATCTCGGATGTTTGGCATGTCGAACATACATGGCCGGAGCCATCGAGTCTGAAGTATCTGCCCACAGGTGACTGGGCGATCTTGAGATTTGTGTTATGAATCCAACCCATCTTGGTCAATTTGCTACAAGCAATTGTCCAAAAGTGCGTGAGGGTGTTGTTAGGATTTGCGACTGCGGAAAATCCTGCCTGACGGACAGTCTCTTTAAGCTTCAATCCCGACTTCGTGGTGGATGTGTAGTATCCCACACCACGAGATAAGGGTTTGCATCGCTGTTCTTGGCTTTGCGGTCTTGCCGCGAGATACTGTCCAATCCTGAGTGTGTTTCTCTGGATCAACTCTTAAGTCAGGGTTAGTTAGGGAAGCCAAGACAGCGGAGCAAGTGCAGGGGATTGGTCTCCTCGGCTGTTTTCCCCTGTTTGCGATGGTGGGATACGAGCTCGAAGGAGCCGGCCGATGAGGCACGTCTGGGACAGGCCGGGAAATGGGCTATTTGCAACGGCATAAAGGCTGGAGAGGGGTCTGCATCTTGCCCGTTTCCACGAACGATCATGCTTCAGTGATCCCTCCCGTTTTTTTTTTCTCCCAAGAAAATTGGGTAGCTTGTAGCTTGCCATATCGTCAGCGCTGAGATGCGGACGGCGGAGGCTACCGGCCTGTGCCCAACCATCAGCAAGGGATTCGCCTCTTATTTATCAGATGGTACGGTCTGTTGGAAAGCCCCAATCGATTGATGACGAGAGATTGCAAATGCTATCTTGTCAAGATCCCGGAGCTAGGGCGAGCAACCAGAATTGGTCGATGGCTAAACGGAACGAGGGAAAGTAGAATGTTGAAACAAACGAAACAATCAAGGGACCGACTCTCAAAACATAAAGAGGAGAACTTGCATCTTAACCTTCTTTACCGGCAGCTAGCTCAACGACCACTAATGCTGCTGCAGAACTGCAAGTCGACTTTACACGACCCGGACAGACACGGCGAGAATCCGCTTTGGGTGATGGACCGTGCGTCGCCAAATCCCGGTTTGCCTCTGTTCGAGTTTGCAAGGGCTTCCATGGCTGTACGCTCAACACCATGAAACTATCGTGAGCTTTCCTGGCTGAAGTGTTAAATGAATGCTACATGAGATTTGGTGTCCTGACCTGACAAAACTGCTGCACCTTTGCATTCGGCGAAGATGGGAAGGCGGTGATGGTAAATCGCCCAATATTCACTCCTTAAGGAGGAGGAAAGAGTACACCGCTCGAAGGTGAAAGATCTTGCTTGATACCCCTTTAAACTCCACTTAGAAGAGAATTCCCTGTGTCCTCATCCTCACACGCAACACCCCCATCACGTTTCATCGTCTTTTAACCTTGACAGCGCTCTTTTGTACCTCTTTTGTACCTCCTAAGCACTCAGGAGAGACTTCTCTGCGTCTTCTCCCTCAACCTCAACATTCGTGTCACATCTCGTCGTCTCCCGACCTTAGGCAGTCCTTGTTTACACCCCCTTCGTCTCTCTTGAACACTCCAGTCTTTACGAAGATGTCTCCAGTCATGCATATTCGTGTCCCCGGCCGTCCCGGCGACGGTAGTGCTCCCAGTGGCGCCGTTGCAGACAGGAAAGCCGCCGCCGTTGAGTATCGGGCTCTCCTAAAGCGCATGTTCCCAAATCTTGACTCTCTGGCTCTCAGCGAGTTCTTCCGAAGCCCGACTACTCACAAGTGCGCTGGAAATAATGTTGACGAGGACATGACGATGCCCACCAAAGGAACTGGCTTCTTTGACCTCGGCGACAAGACACGCGAGTGCGTTCTTCGCTATGTACTTGTTGATTCCAACCCTATCAACGTCCCGGCTACTCTCTACGAGCCACACGAGGTCCCAGAGGTCATCCATACCGACCCCCGTCTCACCAACATGGGCATGAGAATCTACTTCTCTGAAAACACCTTTCACTTCAAGTACCCCGAGATCCTCGAGGATTTTGCGTCCAAGAACAAGAAAGCTACGAAAGTCATCCGCAAACTCGGCTTGGACCTCGACAGCAAGTTCCTCATTCGCGTCGTCAGCTGGCTCAAGCCCTTCGAAAACCTCAACGAGCTCACTATCGGAATAAACGAACGCAGCTTGGTCGAGTACATGTCCAACACCTCTGAGGGCTTCCAGAAGTGCGAAATGCATCCGCAAGATATTAGCTTTCAACTAAATCTCCTTGTCCTCCGTGTCCCTGGAATGGATGCCCTTCGTGCTGTCCGCGTTCCTAAAGTCACATTCACGCCTCTGATCCACGGCAGCAAGGACGACAAAGTATATGCTCTCCGCACCACTGGTCCTATTCCCGTCGGTGTCCTCGACACAATCGTGGCGAAAGAGATGATGCGTCCAAAGGACCCAAAGCGGTCACTCAAACGCACGCACACGCCCGTATCCAACATCGCAGTCGCCGCAATCCACCCCCATGCGCCGGCCTTCCGCTTCTTAGACCTCCCAGCGGAGCTACGCAACCAGATATACCGTTTCGCACTGATTCATCGAGGGAAGATCAATCCATCGACCCGCCACCCCAGTTCCCACTGCCGTCCCGGCACGAACCTCGCCGCCGACCGCAAATACCGTCCGAGCGCCGCGCCATCCCCCTCTCTGGCCCTCCTGGATACCTGTCAGTAGATCTCCCAGGAGGCGACCGGAATCTACTACGCCACCAACGAATTCGTGTTCTACTACCCAGCACAGCTCATGGCGTTCATACAGGTCCTAGGCGCCTCCCGAAGGGCGATGATTGAGAAGGTAACGCTCTGGTATAAAACCCAGAGCCAAGGGGGCATCGAAACCACTGACATCTCCTTGATGATGGCCAAGCAGCTCTCTGGGCTCAAGGAGCTAGAAGTTGTCCTAGAGCGCCGCTGAGCGCTTCGGGGAGGCCGTATCTCTGGACTCCCGCTACTACGAGAAATCCCGGCGGCTGGAGTTCAGGTGGGCATCAGGGAGATGTCGATGGGTGTCCAAGAATGGAAGGGTGAGAGTAATCGGGATGCGGAGTTTCATCACGTGAAGAGGAGGGTGGAGGATGTGGGAGAGATGGTGAAGGGGAAGAGGTAGGGTGAGGGGGAATGGCGATAGGGAATTTGTGGGGTGGGGGGTGTGGCTAGATACCAAAGTCCTTGCCATAACTTTCTGACCGCTCTACTTACTGTCTGTGACTGCTCCTTACCAAGTGATATATTTAATCAACTATGCTGCTTCAAAGTTCCTCCGCGCCAAGAAGAGAGTAAAGCAGTGGGAAGAGAGCGTAGACGTATGGGTAGATTAAGTAGAGGTTTAGGAGTGAATTGGAAGGCAGCTGGAGCTAAAACTTTTTACCACAACCTTATATATAGTCTCCTTACTGCCTCTCACTGCCGCCTTTTAGGTGACATCTTATTACCTATGCATCTTCGAAGTTACTCCAAGCCAAGAACCGAGTAGAGGGGAAATATAATGGCATTGAAGGATGAGTTGGCCAAGCGTAGGCTTTCGAAGCAAGTTAAAACGTAGCTGGGGATAATAACCCTTGCTAGGGTTTAGTGAATAGCATCC
This sequence comes from Lindgomyces ingoldianus, assembly GCF_010093535.1. NCBI lineage: Eukaryota > Fungi > Ascomycota > Dothideomycetes > Pleosporales > Lindgomycetaceae > Lindgomyces > Lindgomyces ingoldianus. The sequence continues at coordinate 1,285,421 of NW_022985174.1, forward strand.
TATCTATCCATAACTGCTGCCTTCCAGGTAGTATCCAACTACCTATATCTCTTCAAAGCTCCTCCCTCATGAAGAAGATCACGAAAATGTCGCAGGAGAGCTCTAGAGGTGAGCGTGTTAATGATGTACAAGGGGTGAATTGAAACCTAGCTAGATGCAAGAAATCCTTCCTTGAGCTTCATAGATAATTATTCTGCTATCTGTGACTGTTACTTTTTAAAAATTATTTTCTAAGTGCGCTTCCAAGGACCAGCCCAAACTCCACCCTTCCCAGCAAAGATATGGTTGAAGATCCAAAGAAGAGAGTTAAGAGAGCTTAGTATGTCAATAATGTACTTTGGGGTGAATTGGAAAGTACTTAGATGTCAAATTCCTTGCTATAGTTTCGTAGGATCTCTACCTTAAGGCATATTTACTATTCTGCACGCGAATCAACCGTTGGTTGATTATTCGTATTTTGATTGTGGAGCCCCGTCCTTACATATGTCGCTTGCATATAGCTTCTATTTTGAGCCATACCAAGCAAAGTATACCCCAGAGGTTCCCCCCACGCAAAGATAGTAGAAGAGTTAGAGGCGGGACGGAATATTCAGGAGTATGTCAACGAAGCACTTAGGGCGAATTGAAATGTATCTCGGTGTTAAAAAGTGCTTGCCAGGGCCAATCGAACACTCTAATTGCCGCCTATAACTAACCGCTTGTTCTTAGGTAACATCTTACTACGCAGCTTACCTGCCTCTTTGCTCTGATGGGTTAGCTGATAGCTTGGTTTAGGAATAAGAGGAACTTGGACCTGGAAACTCCTTTCGTGAGAGATCTCTAGCTATGTAACGTATATATGTGCTTGTCCATGGAAGTCACTCCCACAGTAGAAGAGCGTAATCGGTCTCACTAATAACCTGATGGGGTAATCAAACGCCGTCAGAGAGATTTACCACTCAAGGGCGTCGAATTATTGATCATCCGGCGGTTACCCATAGTCACAAGCCCAGGTCCAGGCCCAGGCCAGAGGCTAATCACTTAGCTTGGCGTGTTCTCTAGGCTCTCCATATCATCCAATCAGCTCCCTTTCCCTCTTTCAAGGCCCCCACCAACTGCTAGACAGATATAATACGTTAATCTGTATCACAGTGGGAAATAAAATAGACCTAGACCTTAAAAATTCTTGCAAGTGTCGAGTGAATAGCCAACTCCCTACTTCTTCTAATCAGTTTCCAAGTAATATGTAGTCGTAGAGACTGTAGCCTTGTAGGGGGCATGAGTTTGGTTAGAAGTGACGTATTGTGGATTGAGGGGCTGAGGTGCTATATAGTATATAGCATTGTGGGACGCCAAGCCCAGGGTTGATCGGGCAGTGAATCATAGAGCCCTCGGATTTACAAGATCTTATTTGGATAGTTCGGCTTCTAGTCCTGCTTACAGCACATCTCATGACCTATAAGAGTTCCTACCTTAATCTACTAAAGTAGCAAACTAGGGTCTTTTGCTCTGAGAAGGCACCACAAGCCTGTGGGACAGCTCAAAAGACGGTCAGATATCTTGGAGACTCTTGTTACCTTTTTAAGGTGATATTTGGATATATAGACATATTTATACTTGTAGGGCTTCCTGGATCTTATAATGTAGCCCGCAGCTCTTCCACACCGCTACACACCATAGTCATACCAATGTTGTCTTGTCCTTCCACGTATTGGATTCAATCGGGGTATGCAAAGTAGATGGACTTCAATGAGTTCATTTCTATGGGTGGGCCAAGAATTTTACAATTCGCATTATCTGCGTAGGTCACCACTATTTTTGCACGTCTTAGAAACTGGATTACCTACAACAGTAGCGCATGGTTCGTCAGTGTCACAGATCTCGGGGGATCTCGCTCCCTGAATCAATTCCTAGGTACATAAGACAAAGGTTTAAAATTATCTTCCTCGCCACGCGTTGATAGAGAAGACCTACCCTCCCTTTGGTGCCAGATGTTTGGACTTACACTCGTGCGACTTCGGCCCCATTCTACGACATTTTTAACTTGACATTTACTCCAGAACTAAGAAGAATGTCCTCTATAGGCTGCTCTACGCTTCAAACTCTACGATGAGTATTCTTAATAAAGTTCCGGTGTCGGAAAGCCCGTTGCGACTGTGCGATGAAAAATGAGCGATTGACATTTCATGCCTCGAAGCCAGGATGTTTCTTCTTTCTCCACTGATTAGCAGGACTCTATCGATAGATATTATTGTTGACGAGTTTGAAATGTAAATCGAAGGATGAAGTTAATGGCTACCTTGATGATATGAGTGGAAATTCTAAAAGAGATTTCAAAGACAGGAAGGAGCGAACATGTTGTATAAAAGCTAGTAGCTCCCCGACCGTTAGCGCTGCTTAGTTGAGACCATTTGCATCCTCGTCTTATTTGGAATTCCGTACATGCTATACAGCTAAGTGGAGGTGTTTGAGAGGCCTGAACGCACTAAATAAATATATCTCAACTCTGGAAGCTGTAGAGTCGTGAATACTAGCCAGTCGCACAGATGTCGTCTAATGAAGACGTCATGAAGAGCTCCTTTGCAGAATTTTGTATAAGGGAAGAATATATCCTTCGAAGCGAACCCCAGAATCCTAACTAGAAAACAATTTTGTCCTCACTTTCTTTCAAGCCCTTATTCCCCCCACCGTTGCGCAGCGGCCTACCTCTTCCAACGAGCTCCAGCAGACACCGATTGATCAGCATCCACTCGTCTTAACAGCGCTGGTCGCGCACACAACGCCATCAGGTGCAGAAGCCGTCTTGGTGGGCTCATCACCGTCATCATTACCCTTGTAAAGCCAGCAAATCTTGCTGTTCAAGAGACATGAATTTGAGATTGTAGTTTTATCTGCCATACCGTACGTACCATTAGCATGTCTCGGTTCGATGGGGTACTTCTGCCCGAAGTGGATAGGTAGGACGGAGGAATTTCGACATTACTTACCTCCCTCATTCCCATTAACCCCCGCAACCACATCCGCGCCATCCACCCGAATATTCGTAAACGTGGACGACCTTGCATACTGTGTATCGCAGTTTCCACAACTACGATACACCTTCCCGACATTTTGAGCGAAGAAGTTCTTCACGGCGACGGTTCCGCCTCCGTTGTGCTGCAGCACCTTGTCGTCGGCATTACGGGCACCTCCGCCATTGACGTACGATGTTCCCGAGGATTGCTTGAAGGTTGCAGCGTCTTCGCAGACGTCGGTCCACCAGACATTGTTTAGGGTGCAGGTTCCAAGGCAGTGGACTCCTTCGCCGTTGTTGGCGCCGATGATGGCATTGGAGAGGGTGGCACCGCTTTGGAGGAGGAAGACGGCATCAGCATCGCCACCTTCGGCTTGTTCGTTGCATGTGCTCGCTAGTGGGTGTGAGTATCGGAAGTGAGGTCGAAAAGTTAAACAATTATAAAAGAGAGTATTTTCTTGAAAGGGCGTAGTAGGTCGTTATGAGTGAAGGGAGACTTACGATTGCGATCCCACTGCTTCATCCCTCCATCGAAAGAAGCTCCAGCGGCAATAGTTTTGACGGCAGCCAAGTTAGTAGTTCCAGAAGCTGATGGGAAAGTAGTCTGAAGGTTGGTATTGGTGGTGGCTGAAGTAGCCAGTCCGGCCAGAGACGCTGCGAGAAGAGCTTTAGAGTACATCTTGAAAAATAGTTGAACCAAGAGGTATCAATGAAAGGAAATGCTTGAGCTTCTAGAGAGAATCTTCGAGCGTGGGAGATCTAGTTTTCTGAACCTCCCGCTCCACCTTTATACTTCCTTCTCTCGGATTCGCTATCAACGCCCGGAACTCTCAACTCCTCCTTCCATGCCGTGCAATATCCAGACCTAGTGATCGGCCACCCGCGTACCTAGAAACGCGGAGATGAAGCTATTCAGAGTTCCGTGTGGCCATGTTTTCGGCGAGACATGGACGCCACGCAGAAGCCGCAATATACACCACGGCGCGTTGAGATTAAGAAATCCGGGTACTTAGCTCTCCTGGCTCTGAAGATCGCTATATGGTGAGTTATTGGAAGGAAAATCTCCCCAAAGACTCCTGACCCCTGCGCTGGTTTTCGGCATCTTGGAACTAGGCGTAGATCTTAAGCCTGCCCTTGGCAATATTGTGGGCATTATCCTGGGAGGTGTAGAGCTGAGCCTTATCTCAAAGTAGGGCGTTGCATGCGCTTGTTTACTTCGAAGACTTTAACAACAAACTATAAACTCAAATCTTGCTTCCCGCAAACGTTCAATGTCTCGCATGCTTTCTTTACCAGACAGCATATACTTCACATCAGCGCTGGATGTGGGCCTGGAAAATTCAAGGCCTTCACGGAAAATTTCCAGGACTCCCAAGCGGTTATTAATTTACACTGCACGACGCAAGATGCCGGTACCTGGGTACGTTGGCGGAGAATTTGACGCATCTGGTAATGTTGCTTGACGTGTGGTTGGACAGCCTCCTCGCTTCGGGAGCTTGTCCTATTGCTGGAAAATCTGACATGGTCAGAAGAGGGAGAGCAGGTCGAACTGAAACGCAGCGAGCAGGTGAGATGGTACTGTATTTTTTGGTGAGGATCCTGGGGTGATTTGGGAGTGTTTGTTTGCCAACTCTGAGTGAATAGGAGGTTAATTTGGATGCTAGAGCTGCTATCAAGAGGAGAGGAGAGGAGAGGATGAGAGTGATTGCGAGTTGACTGCTAGAATTGTGGTATACTAAGGCTCTTCTCTGAGATATGTTCATGGGTAATCTTTGAAAGCTAAAGGGGAGAAAGGATAAAGAGTAATGCGATCGCCAAAGGAAACCTGCGATGCGAGTAGGTTCCAATCACGTGCTGTGGCGTTCACCCAGAGAGCACTAGCCACAAATTTAGTGTCACTATGACGTAGAGGTGCTGCCCTGACAAACACGTTCCTAAAAACTTCGCTGTGTAACGGAGCTTGCCTAAGCTCATTTCCAAGGATATCTTCTCTTGTAGAAGAACTTTTGCATTTCTTCTATGCACAATATCTTCAAATAGTAATGAAGCCTCGGATATCCTCCTTCCATCTTCTCGGGCGCTGCTCAACATTCTCGCCATGCCAACACCTTCTGACACAAAGTCCAGCCCCCCAGCTCCATTCAACCAAACCCGCCGCCGCGCAGTTCAGGGGCTTTATAGTCACGCGACATGTACGGATGCAAGGGCACCGAAAGGATACTGGAAGTTACGACAATTCGAACGCACGGCCCGCGGCTGAGCTTAATCAGAACATAACACAGGAGGAAAGGGAAGACTACGAAAAGAGGTTGGAAGAAGACAAGGGGAAGCAAATACGCACGCCATGGCACCGTGAAGGCAGTGATACACCGCCAGTTGCGCGGCAGAGGAGTGCCGGGGCCATGACTAAGGGTAGGTGATCCTGATGTTACCACTCTTGTACTACGCAAGCGCGGGTTGGAGAGGTTAACATGAAATGACGTCTAGGCAAACTCCTCACGACTCCCTCCCGTATGCTCAAGCTCGTCCTCCCACTTACCACCAAAGACACCAACACCGACCGGAAAGACCTCGAGCCCCTGGCCTTGCTCGTTCACCCCCAACAGCCGCTCTCCTACCTAGAACGTCTGATCCAAGCCGAGCTACCTACCATCAAGAAAGATGGCAATGAGCGCATCCCAAATGTCTACTTCCGTGCCGAAGACTCTATGCAAGGCGAACTCGAAACCTCCAAGCCTGCCGAAACCCCCGTCCCCGAAGACCCCGAGGCTCTCGGGGAGCGGTCTGGCGAACAGGATTTTGAAAAGGTGGATGAGATACGGATTAACGGGAAAACGGAGCGGACGGGAAAACTTAACCGGAAGAGTCCCTCAGAAGCCAAGGCATTGCGAGGTGGCCACGGCGAAGGCGGCGTGGAATCCTACAGCGGACTCGGCCATGAAGCACCAGCAAGTGAACATGCGTCCCGCAAATTCGTTCGCTGGTCTAGCTCAACGGAGATTGGAGACTTCATTCGCGACGCAGCTCGAGGGCAGGAATTTGCAGTGGAAATCGAGGGCGCGCCGAACGACATCCGAGTTGGAGTTCCGAGCTTCAATGACCGGACGTACTATTTGAGGATGCGACTGCGCAAGACGAGTAGGAAGATTAGCTCTATAGCTGAGATTAAGAAGGAATGCGATCGTCTTGCGCATAAGGGTGCGCAGAGAGTTGCTATGGCGGGCTTTGGGGTGCTGTGTGGCTGGTGGTACTTAGTGTACCGCTTGACTTTCGAGACTGATCTAGGCTGGGACGTTATGGAGCCTGTTACGGTGCGTCTTTGCCCTTCTCTCGTTCTTTCATCCAACCCATCCTATCCCAAATCTTCACTCGGACAGGAAACTGATCAAATTCAATCCACAGTACCTCGTTGGCCTCTCCACCCTAATTGGGGGCTACGTTTGGTTCCTATACCACAACCGCGAAGTATCCTATCGCTCCGCCATGAACTTCACTATCTCGCGTCGCCAGTCCAAACTCTACAATGCCAAGGGTTTCGATCTCCGCAAATGGGAGTCGCTGGTTGAAGAAGGCAATGCGTTAAGGAAAGAAATTAAGGCTGTGGCTAATGAGTATGATGTCGAATGGGATGAGATGGCGGATGAGAAGGATGAGAAGGTTGCTGAGGCGTTGAAGAAGGATCGCGAGAAGAAGAATGGGGTGGGGAAGAAGGAGGATGACAAGGGAGAGGATGCGCCAGCTGCTGGCAAGGGCGATGATTAGAGGACTATCTTTGATTGTCACCTAAGCGTGGAGTTTGGAGTATACATAGTCCTCAGGTACTTTGGGAGGCATGGTAGACTCAAAGTGTATGCTAATACCCCATTGCATTTGAACAAGCATACATACATGCAGGCATACGCTTCCAATTCAATCCAACACGTACGGAAAACACCTCACATGACACTGCCATACACCAAGCAAGCATGAGAGTGAGCATGAAGTTTGTTGAAAATGTATTCGCACTATCGACTGCCGCAACATCGTCCCCCATAGCTAGCCAGCCATCGCCTCATTCCAGAAAGCTAAGCTAAGCTAAGCTAAGCTAAGCTAAACTAAGCCATATCCTTCTAATCCCCAGATTAACTTCTCCATCATTACTCTCCACCCCTCCCATCCTACCATAAAAAAACTCCATCAATTCTTGCAACGACGAAAGTATGCTGCGGGGACCCTACCATCGGGGGCCCACTGTAAGGTATCAAGTCTGCAAATTCCCCGATGTTTCTCGGAGAATTCCCTATCCGTTTGTCCGTTCATCCATACCATTGGATTGGTCGATTGCAGACCTGAATGTCTATAGTACACTGCAGGGGAAAATAAAGGGAAAGTGTGAACCTTGACGTCGCGGCGAGGCCGAGAAACTACCCCACATCCGATTAAGGAAGGGGCAGTGTATAAAAAGTTGAATTGGGGGGAACCAGCCATCAGCCATATCGTTCTCTCTCACCTTGGAAAAGTTGTTGTTGAGTCGAGAAACGAGAGGCTCGAAGAAAGGAAAGGACTGCAGGGGAAAACTTTTGGGGGTGGTGTTGCAATCAGTCGTAAAGCCATTCGCCGAGAGAAAGAAAACCGTTAGCCGAGCGCCATTCGCCAAAGGAAGCTAGAGACAGAAGTCGTCAAATTCGATCCGCTGTGCTGGTTAGCAGAAGACCTTATTCGACTGCGCGAAGATTAGGCCTTGTCTTCTTTTGAATCGTCTTTGGAAGCATCTTCTTTAGATCCCTCACCCTCTTTGTTCTTGACGTATTCGTCGTATACACTCATAGCCTCCTCGACCTTAGCACGAAGAGCAGAGTCGTCGGTGGTGCTAAAGGCGAGTCATTAAGAAGTCATTTGAAATTTTGGGACAGATTACTCACAGGTTAATCAACTCAGTGTTGTCCATCTCGAGGAGCATACCGGTGATCTTGCCTGCCAGCTCGGGTTGCATCTCGTGGATTTTGGGGTACAGTGCCTCGCCCAACATCTGCTTCTGCTGTGGTGGTGGGGCAGAGCTTAAACCACCAACATCAACACTGGCAGGGACGGGGCCAGGAACGGGACCTGGACGCTGCTGAGGGAAGACAGGCATCTGGGGCTGACCTTGTCGTCCACCCATAGCACCGCGACCGGCGGAGGGCTGCGGGAACGCTGCCTGGCCTCCACGGATTCCTGGAACGCCGGCCATCTGCGGCTGCATACCGGGCATGGGAGGCATAGGTCCACCTCGGCTGTTTCCGCGTCCTCCCATAGCTTGCTGAGCGGCTTGAGCCAACTGAGCGTACTGGGGATTGATGTACGGGTTAGGGAAACCGCCAGGGATCATACCAGGAGGCATGTACATGGGAGGAATCTGCTGGGTATTTGGTCCACCACGACCTCCTTGCTGGGCTGGAATACCGCCAGGGAATCCGGCACCACGGCCGCCCTGACCACCGGGGAGGACTTGGGGGAAGGGCATTTGGCCACGTGCGCCAGGAGGAAACATGACGGGCTGTTGGCCAGGGGCAATGAACATCTGAGGAATGGCACCAAACTGCTGCTGTTGCTGTTGCTGCATACGGAGCTGGTTGCGAGCCTGGATCGTGGCCTCGAGCTGGTTCTTGCGAACGTCCTTCCGCTGAGCCAAAGCAACGTAGAGCGGCTTGCCGTTGATCATTTTCTGGTTCATTTCAGTGACAGCCTTGGTCGCCTCATCGGGGTTGCTGAAGCAGACGAAGCCAAAGCCCTTGCTCTTGCCGAGGATCTTCTTCTCGCCCTTGATGGTGACCTTGTCCTTGTCCTTCTTCTCTTCTTTCTTCTCGTCTCCAGAGCTCTCCTTTACACCATCCTTATCCTCGCCCTCCTTCTTGTCTTCATCCTTTGTCTCCTCCTTCTGCTCGTCAGAGGGTGTGTCGGAGCGGTCGGCAGGCATCGCGTCACGCATGACTTTGGCGGATGTAATAGTACCGAAAGGAGCAAAGAGATCTCGGAGCTTCTCGTCGTCGACATCGTCATCCAAGTTCTTGATGTACAGATTCACACCCTGGTACTTGGACTGCTTCTCGAGACGTGCGGCCTCGTACTGCTTTCGAAGCTCCTCCTCACGTTCGTGCTTCTTCTGCGCACGTCCAACGTAAAGTTTCTGGCCTCGGAAGTCGTAGTCATTCAGCGCTTCGACGGCGGCCGCAGCATCTTCGTGCTTAACGTAGTTGACGAAGCCGAATCCACGGCTCTTGCCGGTTTCGTCGTGCGCAAGCGAAGCGGAGGTGATGGGGCCGTACTTCTCGAAGAGGTCACGAAACTCGTCGTCGCCGGCGTCCTGATCGACATTCTTAACGTAGATATTGGTGTAGTTCGCCTTCATCTCTTCGAACTTGCTCATACGATCCTTCTTGGGGATGTGGTGACCGACAAAGACTTTCTTCTCGTTCAGGAGCATACCGTTGACATGCTTGATGGCATTGGTGGCAGCTTCGGCAGTCTCGTAGTGGACAAACCCATAGCCCTTGGAGTTGCCCATCTCGTCCTGCGCGACCTTGCAGCTGAGAATGTTGCCGAAAGCAGCGAAAGTATCGTGAAGAGCCTTATTGTCAATGGCGACATCCAAGTTTTTGATGAAGACGTTGCCCTGGCCAGTCTTGCGCAGGGCAGGGTCGCGCTGAGACCACATGATGCGGCATGGCCTACCCTTGATGACGGTGTAGTTGAGCTCCTCGAGGGCCTTCTCGCCGTCCTCAGAGCTGTTGTAGTTAACATAAGCGTAACCGAGAGAGCGGCGGGTGACGGCGTCGCGGCAAACACGAATAGAGGCAACCTGGCCGATGGACGAGAAGAGCTCAAAGAGCATAGCCTCCGTGACGGAGGGGTCAAGTTCACCAACATACAGGGAAGCTGAGTTCTGGTGGGCGGCAGGCGCTGCCGAGGTGGGAGTAGCAATATCGCCGCTTGGGGCAGCAGCGCCGCCGACGTTGGTGTTCAGGGTGGTGCCGTTGGCGTCAGGGGCACCATCGTTGGCAGGAGAGGTCGAGTTCGCGGCTCCAGAAGACATGCTGTAGATCTGGCGGGCGCGCGTCAGTGGCGGGCAAAATTTTGTGGGAGAAGCAGGGTTGCAAATGCAGGCTCGCTTCTGCAAAAAAAAAGTTGGGGGCTCACCTGAGCTACGTAAGACGCTTCAGCGAAGAGATGCAGTCGAGTTTAACAGTGATTCTAAAGGTCAAGAGGACAGACAGGTGGGCGAGCAGGGTCCTTTGCGCACGCTGGGCCGGGAGATTGAAGGAGGCAGAACGTGTCGGAGGCAAGCGACTGGGTGGTGACGAACGGGTTGGCGGTGACGTCGGAGGGCGGGCTTTTTTTCTGATTTTCTGATGTTTTTTTGTGTTTTCTGTTTTGTAGGCAGCCCGCAGGAATTGCGAACTGGGCGGTGGGGTTTGGGCTGGCGGTGGTTGTGGGGGTAAAAGCTTTGGAGAGGTGGACAAAACTATTCTGGCACCCTTTATACTAACGTCGTGCGCGAAGGCTCTGGGCTTGGCGCGCTAAGCCGCTTTGTGCGCTCACCTCCAAGACGTCGAATCAAAGCGCCTGCATAAAGCTGCGCAAAGAGAGTAGGCAGCGAACAACGAGCAGCGAATGCAGCGAACGCGTGAATGTAAACGCGCGTCCAGCTGTTGTGTAACAGATCAGGCAGTTGCAGAGCCTCCGTTGCGACTGCCTTCACACAGGTGCTCTGATTCGCCTTGCTGCCGTTGATAACGATGCAGGAAGGCACGATCGAGTTGGCAACATCGCAGCAGAGTCAAGAGAAAGAGCGACCAGTCCGTAACAGAAGGCGCGACCAGCTTGGCTGATGTTATCGTAAGATTGATACTGACACATTTGGCATTTTCATCTACAAAACTGCATTTGGCCCAAACACCCAACCAAATGTCCCAACGTTCATCCAACAGAGATTAAGAATGGGTATCTGTGCTACAATAGATGCAAACGACACAAGAAATCGTCACAAATCATTCATTCCTTCAGACTGTCATCCCACCCGTCCTGGTGCACCAGGAACACCTCGACTCTTGTCTTACAGTCTTCCAGGCCCTTGCCGAGAGCCTCACCCCACTGGCTCTCCACCAAGCCCACTTTGTCCTTCAGGTCGTCTGTCAATCTAGCTTCTTCGTCTTGGCGGATTGCTCGCATCTCGTTATCTACGCTGGACCCGTCTTCTCCTTCGAGGATGCGCTGCGTTTCAAGGAGGCGGGAGCCGGCCGTCATGACCCCCGTCTTCACCTCGTGCAGGAGGCAGAGAAGGTTTATCTGAGATTCGATGAACTGGTATGCTGATCGGCCCGCATGCGCGAGCAGTGAGTAGAGATATTGCATCGGAAAGTCGTGGTAGGCCGGGTTCTCCTCGTACTCCTGGGGTGGGATCAGGATATCAAAGCCATTCAACCGTTGGGGTACCTTCTGGACGATGGTGAGAAGGCCGGGGGCAATGTCCCAAAAGGCTGAAAGCTGAGCCTCGACACCTCTTGTCACGTTCGCCTCGATGACATTCATCAGGTCTTCGTATCTCTTTAAGATCTCCTTTTCGAACACAACTTTTCGGTCTTGTGCGTCGCGTTGGAAGAAGGCGGTCGCTTCCTTGACTTTCTGCTCGTTTTTGGTCTGGATGTACGGCAATACGATGATATCCCTGTACAAGTCGTTGCGTTCATCTTCGAGTTCGAACATTTCTTTGTAGAGCTGCTCACGTGCCTCGAATAGCCATTTGAGTAATGTCAACATCTCTAGCAACTCTGGCTGTTCGTCGCCCTCTTCCTGGGTTTGGTTCGGATTGGAAACTTGTGCGTCGTTGGACAAGCGTACTTTTAGATAGTCCATCGATGCTGTCACCTTTGTGATACGTTCGCAGAAGAGTGCGTGAAGCGGATTGGCAACCTCTGTCTGAAATGTGTCAAATATGTTCTGTACAAGATCCTGAGCACGCTTGTTCTCGAGGGCTTCGAAATCTGCCTCCGCTTTAGCCGCATCTGCAAAACTCATGATGCCATTTCGAACATTGCCCTGGATGTTGTAGTGAAGCTCTTTTCTTCGATCTGCTAGCGACGTGCTTTCTTGTTCCCTACGCGTCCCTGTCTTCTCGTTAAAGCCTTCCTTAGTTATCTTAACCTCCTCAAGTTCGGATAGTGTTCGTAAGTTGTTTCGAATGGATGCAAGATCGGGGTGGTTGTTGTTGACCGCAGGATGATGTCGTGGGTATGGAGGCGGGAGCGTGACGAGCCTAGAAACATCCTGTTTATGCGGATCTGGCGTTGCTGGAACAGAGCTGGGGTAGTATTGGTAGGATTGTGATGAAGATCGTTGTCCTTCCTCGTCAGTTCCAACCTTCTCCGGCGGATATTCGTTCGGCCCGTAGGTTTGTTGGTTGCTCGAACCTGTTGGGTATGCCGGTGAAGCTTGATCCTCCCACTGGAGACTTTCCCGTGCCTCTTTTGGAAGACCCATGTACTTCGACTCCCTCTTGCTCCTCGCTAACCTCCTGCTGCCATGGCCAGATGACGCTCGATCTGTACTCGCCTCCCACCAGCGACTTGCAGACCTACCACGAGAATCTTCGTCAGGCACTGTACTCATGGCCATGCTCGGAATTGGAGAGAGACAAGGCTGGTAGTTGTTGTTCCACGCCTGCTCACGGCCTCGTTGGCTTGTTGCACTAGAAGGTGAGTTCGGTTCGGTGTGTGGAGTGAAGTTTGTGACTGATGAGGCAGGGCTGGCGGCTGTTGTGGGCATAGAATTAGAAAATCGTGTATCTGGTGACTCTCCAACCGTAGATGCCTGTGATCTCCTTCCACTTGGCACAGAAACGCTCTGTGCACTCGGCGTTGCTGATCTGCGGCCGGTACTACTGTTGTATGATCGCCACAAATCTCGAGTTAGATCTAGGATATCGCACGCCATGGTATCAAAAGCAGCCGAATAGCGATCCCGTCGAAGTCTCGATTCAGCAACAATGAATTCGGCAAAGAGCTCCAGTCTGTCTTGATCTGTCTGAGCAGCGATCTCTTTCTCAATGAACCGGCGATGGCGTTCTATTGATGCTTGTGCAAAGCTGTCGCGGGCAGTAGGTCTGGGAGTGCTGGCTGATGACTCCTCGGGTCTAGAGTCCGAAGCACAGGATGTTTGAGACGTAGATCGGTTGACGTGCTCTGATGTGTTTGTCAGGCTAATTGCGTGCTCATCGCCAAAGTAGTGGAGAGGAGGTGTGGGAAGAGCTTTAGGGGGGATTGCTGCTGGAGCTTTTCGGACGAGACGATGATCAAAACTATCCGTACCTGGCGAGAATGGTGGTGTAGGTGCAAATGCGCCAGATATGGCTCTCCGGGCAGAGTCTACTCGAGGAGTCGAATTCGATGATCCAGGTTCTTCCAACGACTGGGAATTCCGTGGTGATCGAATACCACCACTGCGCGGAGTACTCTTAGTAACGGCACCACGACGACTCAAGGACGCATCGGGGGTTCCTGGAAGCACGAGATTGAGATCGGTAGGTTTCGCTGAGGCCGCCTCCATGTCTTGTGCCCAAGGATTATTATTCGGCTCCACACGTTCACGGGCCGCGCGGCTTTCGCTTCGGCGTTCACGAATGCCTCGACTGCTCGGATCTCGTTTCGGTGGACTACGGTAGAGCGTGCTGGTCGAGTTGGAGGTGGATGCTGTAGGGCCTGAGGAAATTGAGACATTTTCGCTCTCAGAGGTCTGCGCTGGAGGAAGTCCCGAACGAATCGCCTGAGGACTAGTATCTATTTGCAAGCCCCTAGCGGCTGGAGACCTTGAGCGGCTTTGTGCTTGATCTTCTTGCCAACCTACTGGTGTGGGTGGGATTGGAGTTAATGTACCCAGACCGGGTCTTCGAGTTGGAGGAGCAGAAGGTAATATACGTTGCCGGTTTGCGTATGACTCTGACGAAGGTCCTAGACTCTGTGATCTAGAGCTACTTGGAGGAGGTCCGGGTGGTGGTGGAGGTAATGGCAAAGCTTGAGCCCAGTTTCCTTGAAGGGGAGCCGGAGAGTTCTCTATCGGGGTTCTAGCGTCTGCCGCAAGACTAAGTGCGCCAGCCGATGCAGCTCGCCGCGAAGCAGGTGGCCTAATGGGGGATTGAGATTCTGGACTCCATCGGCGCTCTGGGAAGGCACTTGACAGAAATCTATACATATTTGTCGTTAATTCACATACGTGCTCGGATGTCCACTTACGTTTGAGAAGCCCGTGGGCCAGGGGATCCAGGCGGACGTGAAAGGGCTTCTGATGTGTTGATCCGCAACGACTCAATGGCACTTGGGCCAGGACTGTGGTCAGATCCTCTGTTCCTAAAGGCCGAGAGGCTAAACTTAGAATGAGATTTGTCACGCGAAACCGACCGTTCCTTTCCGTTTCTGGGTGGTGGAGGGGGAAATTGAGGATTCGAAGTCACACTGGTTGCACTTGTGGGCACGAGCATAGACGAAGGTCGACTGTAATCGAAACCTGAGACAGGTCGCGATTGTGCGGAAGGCACATATTCCGACGGTTGAGCACTCGTTGGGGGATTCTGAGGAGGCGCGAAGGAGTTGCCAGACATATGAGGAGAGGAATTGACCGCTTGCGACAGGTTCTGATTTTGGCCGGGCGAATATGGTGGGGGAGGGGAGGGCATCGATGCTACAGACGCAACTTTAGTATCAATTCAAGGCATTTATAACTCATGATCGCATCGGGTTATCCAAGCTTCACAAACTCGCGGGATATGCGAGTGGTAGCTAATATGAATCTATGGACTGGGGGAGAACAAAGTAGGTAAAGAAAGTTTGAATTACCCTCCATTCCAGTCACTTCACGCGGCCGACTCGTGACTGTTGGCGTTTGTGCGGTCGAATGAGGCAGGTATGCTCCTCCGACCGGTCCATGGCGCCCCCATTGTTGAGGATTGTAGGGCACAGAGGAGGAATTCCTCATTGCCATCGGTGAGGAGACAGGAGAGGCGGCATAGGTCGATGGTGACGGAGCGTACGGCGAAAAGGGCACGCTTAAAGACGTCGCGGACAAAGGAGTCTGCGCATGCAGGTACACTCCTTGAGGCGGTGCCAGGGCCGTGGTGATCAGAGGAGGTTGCACAGCGATGCGCCTGAGGGGAGTTTGTCCTGGCACTGGCAGTCGAGGAGAAACGGGTGCCGGGGGAGGAGGTGGTGGAGGCAGAGGAGAGCGCGGGGCGGTATAGTCATGTTCAGACGACATGGTGAGAGATGTTGTGAAAATGGCTTGACGCCGAAGCCTTCAGCGGCTCCTGCGACTCGTACGACGAATCCAGTCTGAGGACGGCGGGTGATGTTGAACAGACGTGCAGGACTAGAGATGTTGGTCACCACAGGACGCGAAAGGCCACAAAAGCAACCACAACGGCCGGGGCTGGTTGCGAATCCTGGCTCATGCTGCGTCTGGGGAAAGAAAGAAAGTACGGCAAGGAGCGCAGTCTGTGATAGAACATGTCGATGCTGCTGTCGCTATTCGCTGGTCACGGCCCCCATCGCCCAAACATAGTGTGATCCGAGAAGGGGGGGGGGGCGAACAGGGGCGAGAGACATGCCACTACCTAACCCAAAGCCGCCTTGGTGTGGAGATTTCGACAAAAAGCGACTCTTATCCTTGCTGGCTTCGACGAATGACGACCGGGAGCGGGCCGGAAGGAGCTGCACTATCCTGGCGATCTCAAAGGTCGGCGGCTAAGAATACAGGCTAGTGTGGGCGATGTCTGGCTTCATGCCCAGTTCGAGACAGCCGCAACACGTAAACCGCAGAGTGCTTTAAAGCAATATAGATGTCCTTTATTCCTGGGAAATCTCCGACATCGTGGTCTGATTCTTCCTGATTAGCTGCAAGAAAAATTAAGTCACGAGGCTCTCTCTCACTCGACTGGAATATTACGTTCACAGCGATGATGGCGCGGATTTGCAAATCACCGTTCGGCACATTGTCCCCCACTGTGTATAAATAGCATCCGTTCTCCGTGCCACATTCTGGAACTCGGATAAGCTTCGTAAGGAATGTGGAATCAGACCAACGCTCACGTCGTCGACGAGCGGTGAATAATGCCGTATTCTTCGTTGGATCGTCCATTTCCGAATTTATCAATGGTATTGATAGGTGCCATCCACGCTTAAACACCCACCACTCTCACACCGTTTCTGACTCCGCAGACTGGGCGTTTTTCATGCACTGCGATGGGCTGTTTGAAAGGCACAATGTCTTGTCGAGAACAGTTGACACATCGAACAGCTGCACCGTGGCTGCTCGTAGCGAATGTGGAATTCGACTGTTTTCATTCACACCAGTTCAGAGCTATGTTCAGACAGGACCCAGTGCAAGCCATGGCCACAAGAATAGAGGATCTGTTTCTGTTTGCCTGAGCAATCTGGAGATCTATGTATCCGGATCAGATTTAGTAACATGCACCGAGCGCCCTATAGCATCCATGGGAAATAATCGACTTTCCCTTTCGCAACTCGAAATCGGCGTTATTCATAGACACCGGAGCCTCATTTTCCGTGATTCTTGTGCGCGTCAATAACTTTCTGGACCTCACCCTCGCTCCCCAGGAATATGCCACTACGGTCGTGAATATGCTCTGGGACAACGTCCAGCATACGCCGCATGTGGCTGTCGACTGCCAGACCGCCGGCTAGAGCTGAATCAGAACGTAGGAGACACACAAAATCAAATTTCAGACATACCGTTCTCAAAGACCATAGCCATAGGCGCGCATTCGTAAAGGATTCGAAGTTTGCCCTTCGGGCTCTTCTTGTCCGCAGGATAAGCGAAGATGCCTCCATACAACAACGTTCGGTAAGCATCAGCAACCATAGAGCCAATGTATCTGGCACTGTATGGCTTGCCGCCCTCTACAGGATATTTGAGGCTATTAACGTATTCCTTCACCGGGTCTTCCCAGTAGAGGCTGTTGCCTTCGTTAACGGAGTAGATGGCGCGCTTCTTGGGGATTCGCATATTAGGGTGAGTCAAGATGAACTCGCCGAAGGAGTTGTCCAAGGTGAATCCGTTGACCTGTCCACCTTTCATAGTAATTACGAGTTGAGCTGATGCACCATACATAGTAAACCCGGAGGCAACCATCTCCGAGCCAGGCTTCAACAGATCCTCCTTCGTACCGCTTGCGCCCTCTGGTAGCTTGTATATGGCAAAAATAGTGCCGACTGAGACACCTGCATCTAAATTCGATGAGCCGTCGATGGGGTCGCACGCGACGGCATAACGAGCCTGAGGGTGTTCGTCGAATATAATGGCCTCCTCTTCTTCTTCGGAGACGAGCACCCTCACCCTCGCACAGCTCCTCATGGCGCTGATGAAGAGGTCGTTGCCGATTACGTCAAGCTTCTTTTGATCATCACCAGTGGTGTTGGAAGAACCGGCGAGACCAGTCAGCTATGAGGCTAGTTAGCCATGATCTCGATGGAACCGTGCTAACACGCACATTGATCAATGTCGCTCTTCGGATGTAGTATGCAATACTCTTGAACGCGAATTGGAGGGCGTGACAGAGGAGGCTTCAGAGCTCTTGGGTTAGCCCTTAGGCGCCTAACATTCTCGACGTGATACTGACGTGAAGTCTCCAGTGGCCTCCTTGTGCTTCGTCTGCTCCTCAGTGAGGAATCTAGTGAGAGTCACAATATCTGTGTTGATTCTCTCCGACCCCACAGCCCCTGGCTCATTGCCGTTGCCGTTGCCGTTGCTGTTCATCTTGAATGTGTCGAGACAATATGTGAGATAGAGACCGGGAGAGTGAAGGGTGCAGGAGTATGTTTGCGATGAGCGAATGCAAAGAGGAAGTTCGGAGGGTGTTTTGAGCTAGAGGCCTGGGTTCAGGTGGCTAGAGTCGGGCACGCGGAGCACCTTCGGTATTTGTTTAGATTCGACACTGGTTGGAGGATGTTGCCCTCGGCAGTCGAATTGAGGGTCACGAGCAGCGGCGGGTGCGATGGCTTGGAGGCAATAATAGGGGATGGAGAGCTGAAACAGTGAATTTCAAGATCAGGTGTCGCCACAGCTGCCATGTCCATAGCTTGACGTCGGGACCTCCTGCTTTGTTATGCTTGTGAAAAATGACGATAGATGAGGAAACCTGCGGGGCGCTTCATCCCTCCGGAATGTGTTTTCCCCGACATTTTCCGGGCCGCGGACGGGATCCAAGTGGCTGTGGACCTCCACAAACGTTAGGTGAACTTCTTTTCAAACACAGATAGATTCCTAACCGCCTGTACCAGATTTATGGCTTCTTTTAAAAAAGAAGTTCGGCGGGGCCTGACCAAGGGGTCGTGTCGTCTGTAAATTTGATCTTCATTGGAGCTTCACGGCCGTTGTACATCATGCAGCCACAGATCAAATCCCTCCATGCACGATATCGAACCGGAGGGGCGGACATTCTGCAAAGCGTTTACCCGATGGCCACCGGATGTGGACGCTTTCGACTCCCTAACGAAAGCTGCATACTCAGATTAAGGATATACCATGATGCACAATCCCAAGTGGATTGCACTACAAAGCCGGGACAAGAAAGACAAGCATCTCCCAACTCGCTTGTAAGAACATCGTAGTGCTCAAGAGTTGACAGTGATCAGACTTTACGTAGTTACTCGTCGTTGAGCTGACATTTATAATGCCATTTCCTGTGTCAATAACTTTCCTCCATTATTCAAAGAGACCCAATCCATGGACTCACGCAATCAATTTATCATTCTTAAACAAATCCAACATTCACTCACATATCACTTCACCTTCATTCACCTACTCAATACCTACTCAATACCTACTCAATACCCGCTCATGGCAGGATCTGCCTGACTCTGCCAAGCAATATAGCACGTGCAATGAGCTGACTAACGCTAGCGCCAAGTGGCCACGGAAAATTTAGTTTCGAGCTCCGAGCAACTTCATCTTTCTCAAGACCAGCTTTCTACCACCAGCTTTCCACCACACGCACTCTGATCCATTACTCTGTCTTCTGCCTCTGTCGGTTTGATGTCCTCTCATATTCTCCTGCATACCTATCTCTGCGTCCAAAAGCTCTTTGGATCTGCCGGCATGGATACCGGAGTTGGGTGATAACGGCCCTCGTTCTCAAAGTAAGCTTCTACTTTCGCTAATTTGTGTCTCTACGTGATGAGAAACAAGCGCATTTCAAACTAGAGTCTTTGACCTCTTTCAAGGAATGAAAATTCTGCTTGCACGTCAGTCTGATCGCACACAATGCCTTCTATATTGTCTCGCCTGAATGAATCCCCCTGTAGCTAACCCTCAGTAGGCCTAATGAGCACAACACCGAATTCTCTATCGCGAAATGGCATCCTAAGATTGCTGTATTCTTGGTAAGCAGCCCTTCGCTCATTCCTTGCGCATCTAATGATGATCATCTGTGCTTTTGCACGCTGGAAATTACCGACTGAGATTTCATCAATGTCGATAAACAATGGCTGTTTCTGATTGAACATATTCCTAGTCTAGCTAAGAGACTTTTTCATTCTATTTGCTAACGTGGAGTTGACACAGGTTTCCCCGGGTACGCGACCTTCATACTTCCCCCAACCTCGACCGCATGTTATGATGAATGGCACTGGGCTCCGAATATTCATGACGGATATGCCTTATTGTGGCAGGCCTAGAAAACCTCGCCCACTGATATGCGATCATTCTGTCACGTGGATGAACGTGCTGGAGAGCTTTCTCTGACAGACTTTAGCACATATGTGATTATGGTTACCGGAGCATCGGTTACCCTGGTTTATCGATGTAAGTAACCGTTCTCCAACCGTTCTCTTACTTTCTTGGATATGATGTTACCAGATGACGAGTCTTATTCGGTTTTCCGATGACGAGAAAACTCTTCAATTCCATTCATGCCTTTCTGATCCATTCTTAATCATCAATAATTTTTCACCTACAGGGGGAGGACTATACTAATTGTGCGCCTAGATCTTCAGTCTCAATGTCATTTTGCGATGGTATGCCTCTCTTGCTTGTCTTTCCCTCTCCCTTTCACGGTGATGAATCGACATTTAATTGACAAGCATATGTCCAAGCTACCTTTGGCAGCGGCGACGACACCTGTCCGAACTGATTCGTGCCCTATCTATCAGAGTAGTAGATCTTCGTCTTTTTTCCGTACGCTAATTAATTCTACAGCGAGGCCACAACATCCGCTCTGGCACTTTGGAGCCGCTTGTAACAAACGTCTGGTAAGTGTTTAATGCCCTTTCTTTACGCACTTTTAGTTTTCTAGGATGAATATTCATTTTAATCACGACGGTCTACTGAGCTACGGCATTGGTGATACCGCCTTTGACAAGGCAGAGTCTGAATTAGCAGCAGCAGTCCTCCAGGGTTCATTCTTGCAGTGTTCAGATCAGATGCTCACTGGATAATAGTCTCACTGGTGAAAACTTGCTCGTTCCGTTGAGGCTTGCCAAGGAGCTGGGCGGACCTGCGTGGCCCACTCGAGTCCACCAAGGTGCCACCTTAACCGTACTCCCAAGCTCCACTTTGGTGCAGTATCCTGCGTATTCCTACCCGCAACCGCGTTCCTGGGACTAGATCTGGTACTGACAACCCATGGTTGGTTGCCATGCTCGCTCGCCTTTACCAGTGCCGCGAGCTATATATCGTAGTGCAGAGAAAGCAAGGATCTCACCCAGGGTCATATTCACCATGTCACATTTGAGCGCATATATTCAGAGAAATCTTGTCGAATTGCGCGAAAAGTTACCATTGAATACTGAGCGAACCCCGTACCAATGACCAATCGAGCTCTTCAATCTCCACCCCTTCTGCGTTTCCCGACCGTGATGCAAATTGCCCATTGCGAAATGTCCGAACTCTCCCGAGACCCCTTATTCCACCCAAGCAACCTTCAGCGCTGCCTTCATATTGCAGTCTTCATAGCGCCTATCAATATCAGCTCAGATTCCCAGCAATACAACTGTTGGCGGCTCACGGTTCCTTAGTATAAACCAACGGTGATATCACCGCGTATCCTTGCCGTCAAATGGATTTCCGCTTCAAGGTCGAGCTTGATACCAAGAAGGAGGGCGGCGTCCTTCAGCTTGCCTTCGTCGTCAATGGGGCCCTTCACAATAGTGCCTTGACTCCGTCAATTGAAAATTCATGAGGAAGAAGGCTTGAGAAGACGCACCTGCTGGTGTCTGGAGGCCACCAGAGGATGGGATGCCGAGCTTGCGTCCACCGGCGGCTTGGCCGTCATCGCTATCGGACAAGTAGTTGCCGGCTGGGCGTTGAGTGGCAGAACTGGACATGAATTAGCTGGAGCATTGGCAATGGAAATTTTGAACTGGGCCCCGTACACAGTAGCCATGGCTTAGGATTGAGAGACGGGGGTTGGAGGTTTTTGGTTTTGGGAGAAGATGAGATTTGAATGGTTTTTGGGAAACTGTAGCCTCGGGCTGTCGATTGATGTTGTTGATGGTCGGGGAGATTCAGCTCAGCTGTCTGGTTTCTAAGAGATGCCGGATGGCAGCCTTATATATGTCGAGTTCTCCTTTCATGAAAACCTCGTCGGCCAGCACAAGAGCATAACTGCCGATATTCCTGCACAATTCCAGAAGCCATTGTAACGCTGGCAAAAGGATCGGACGGCTGCAGAGGGGAAAGAGACTGGAACCCAATGGCGTCGAAACTTCGAAACTCTCCCTGCAGCAATTCGGGTTTGCGACCTTGCGACTGGCCACAATATCAGCCCAGACTCGTACAGGAGATTTTCGTTGTCCACGGATCGTTGCAGTCGAGATGCACACAAATGTTGGTGTTGCTTATGTGTGGTCAATGCTGGTCAAGCTCATCGTTACACACTTGCGGGGAAGGGCGAGTCAAAGCTGAAACGTAAAGGGGTATCCTAGCTCCCAGGGCTTCTTATACATGTTACAGATACCCTTCCGGCGGTTTCTTGTCTAGACTCGACTGATTATCAGGCCATGTTCTCACGCTAAGCAGTGCCTCTTCCGAACGTGCAGCCTGACTCCGGCTCCTCCCGTTTCTTGCTCCAATTCGATGTCGCAAGCGATGTATGCACAATCCCAATACCCATCGCTTCCAGCCTCCTCCGTCCCTGAATCATGGATGGCATGTCCAGAATCGGGCGTCCGGCTTCAGATTCCACTTTCCAGGCTAAAGACGACAACAAAAGTCTCAGCCGGAGCGGGACCGCTACTCTCTTCCAAGCCCTCGGTGTGTTGTGCGCTGGCACTGCGTTGTTAATTGTAACGCAAGAAGTCATCGTTTTGGCGGTTCCTTTCAATCTAGCAACAAGTGGAGAAGGTTTTCCCACCCTTGCCGTGGCGAGGCGCGAAGTGGAACATTGCAGGAATCTCGAAGTTGCCTGGAGAGGATCCCCAAATTCGTCGTCCTTGATGAAACACATGCGCACTTCTGTCGCGAGAAGGTCTCTAGAAGCTGTGCCGGTCCAGGTGTAGCGCTTGTTTGGATTGGAGTTTGCTTGTATTATTGCCTTTCGGCGCGGGCATCTTTCGTAGTCTTCGAACACCTCGACTGAAGGCCGTATCATGGTTCTGCCCATTATCATTGCCGTTGTTGCGGCCCCCGGTCTTCTCGGAACCCAGGAAGCTATTCGCCAGTCTCAAGCAAAGGAGAAGCGGGAAGAACATCGAGCGCGTCGATGCAATCTCATTGCAACCTGCGTGAAATCTTCCCTGCGAAGTCGAGAGATCAATGGTCGTCCAATTGTTCTGAAAAATGGCAAGGTTTGTTTTCTATCCGCATAAAGATCTTCCGCTAATTCAAAGTTAGCTTTATATCGATACAGGAACAAGCGATGGGGAGTCATTCGGTCACCCGTACGCTGGCTATTACCTTCCGTATCCCGATGAAAAATATGAGGGGCTAGTGACCACCATCACTGACGAAGCCCCTATCATGAATTGGGTGTATGTGGACAAGGAAACATACGAATTGAAATACGGCGTCCGGGTGAATGCCCAGCCAAATTTTACAGGCCCATTCGACTGTACCCGTCAAGACCGACGTTTGACTTTCGATGGATGGGAAGGATGGTGCGCCGTCGAAGAGTTTCCAACCATCTGGTCCTTATACTTTGACAAAGACGACGATGGCCTTCGCTCTAAGGTTGCGGAGGGAACTCGAGTTCTTGAAGTTGAGCTTATGCGGAAGGAAAAGAAATGGGTGAAAGAAATTGACGCGAGGCAACAAGACCAAACAACGAAACGGGCCGTTGACGTAAAGGAAGATGCTCCAATGGACAAGCCAATAACAGAAGAACCACAATTGGACCCTCCTGGGGTGGGGGTTTCCTTACCGGAGCCATTGAAGATTCCAAAATCGATATTTGCAAAAGCGCCACCATCGCCAGAGCCAGTACCGCCGCCAAAGACACCTCCACCAGAAACTCCTCCTTCAGCAGGGCCTGCGACCTCAACGCCTTCGCCTTCTAGCGACCCCCCGGGAAGGTTGAACAGAAAACGAGGCTCACGAGCCTTGGCCCAAGCACAGATGTTCGAGCAAATGGGCCAGAAATCAACCCCTTTACCGCCTAAAAATGGGAAGCTGCCAATACGCCGCACCAGTGGTGCGTCAGACATATCCGAATCAGGAACGAATGGCAATGCTCCGGTGCCATACTCTACTCGTCCCGATTCCTCCATTCTGACACCATCGGCCCCTGCCCCGGCAGCCAGACAAGAACCGGAGCCGAAAGCCCTAACCTCAGATCCAGCGATCTTCGGAGGCATGCTAGGGGGTGCCCCAGGTCGACCTCCCCAACCGAACAGGTTGAGATATGATCCCAATTCTAACAATCAGTATCCACTTCGCCGTAAAGATTCAGCCCTAACTGATAACGAGCCACCTCAGGCCCCTCTTCCACGTGTACCGACCTCACCCACTAAACGCCGCCCCATTTCCCCTAACAAGGGTGTCCCACCTCTCCCACGTTTCCCCGCTTCATCGGGTGCAAGACGGCCAATCTCCCCTGAGAAAAATCGGGCAGTATCTCCCGAGAAACGCAGACTTTTCATGCCGAAAGACTCGCAGAAGGCTACCCCCAAGAGCACTCCAAAGAATCAACCAAACAAGCTCACGAAGAGGTCCCCTACCTCTCCTACTGATCGACGACCCTCCACATCCTCCAAAGATGGCGATTCAAAATCCTCTCCGAGGCCTCTTGCCCGGACCGCTACAGCTCCCCCACGTGTTTCAATGGCAAACACCATGACCACTGGCGAGAAAGGTTCAATGCATCGCAGCATGGCCTCTAGTGGTGGCTCTGAGCCATCATCTGCTGATCGACCCTCGTATGAGAGGACAACTTCAAATCTGTACCGGGAACTGGACGACATACTCAAGCCAGGACAGAGTACTGGTAGAGCTAGGGGTGCAACGGTGCCTAGTAACTCTCAGGTATAGTTACACACCAGTTGCGGTTGCTCGGCTCATTGATCTTTTTCTAACTTGTTCTTAGGGAAATGGCAGGGTTGAAAGACCAGTCCCGCCGAACAGGCCATCCACATCTAAAGAGGCCGCCAAAACCACCAACATACCGAGGTCCCCTCTTCAAAGGATGTTTTCTATTGCGAGAACGGCGTCAGCAAGGAAAAAGGAGGATCGGAAGTCAGGAGAGCCAATATGAGGATGTTTCGCAGCTAATAATTTTCATTTAATCATGTACTCGTTTAGGCAAAGAATGATGAGCACAGCATACTTCAGAAGCAGAGGAGGCTTGACAACTGGCTCAGGTTGGGAACGAAAATCATTGGTTGTTATTGTAGCATATTGTGGAGGCCTCTCTGTACGTTATCTTGGATGCATCCATCACCCAGCATGGCGCCACGGTGCACCAAATTCGGTTGTACTTAAAAGCATGCCTGATGGACCAAATACTCACCAGCAATGTTTCGTGGTATGTGGTGGTCTCTGGATGACATATTTGGAATAGCTTGCATCTTGATGGTGGATCCGAACGAAAGTGGTTTAGACGTCTCGGAGTCGGAGAATGCACGAGCCAGAGCCTCAATGCCAAGCTTTCTCGAAGCTTTCCCATCTGGCCGACTATCGAACCACCATATCCTAGCTCGAACGATTATCTCAAACGCACATCAGGATTTGTAACCAGCCACAAGAGTCTCGGCTACACGATGATTCGCACGACTCGCGCGAGCCTTTACAAGATGAAACTCGAACCACCATGAGCTGACGAGCCTCATGCGGCTCCCCCTCCAAATTCTGTAACCGCTTCAGTGATGTATCGAGTTCACCAGGAAACGCTGCTCACGCCTGCTCACGCCAGTGGAGAGGAACCACCTCGTGCCTAACATGCACGCATTAATCACCTACAGTGTACCTATTCCCACCAGCTAGAGATGGTTGTGGCCTTGGGAAGTCGGCGGTACCTGCATGACACTCGTTGACAACTGTTTTGTTCATTCTTTTGTTTTCAGCATTTCTTTTGTGGAACTGGGTTCTCTTCGATTGAAGCTGGGCTTCTCTTCTTCGTTAGCTTCTTTAATACTGACAGCTCTCACAAATTGAAATGCAAATTATTTCTCCATTGACCCAGCCGTGCTGACGAACCTTGGTACGTAGACCGCCTCTCTTCAAATGAATTGGTGCTAATCCACTCCATATGTAGTAATCAATCATGAACTCTTCAACTCGTCTGTACGGACGTCTAGAACAGATTCCCCAAGACCCCTCGGACCCTGAGAGCTTGGAAGAGCTAGTGGTCTGCGCATTTGGTGCCTTCGAACGATACTATGTCTGCTGGAGAAACCGAGGCGGAGAATACAGGCAAGGTACGAACGCATCAACCTATTCCGAATATACGCTAACACGCGTATAGATGGCTATGATCTCCCCCCAGCATTGCACGAATGGCTGTTTCCCACAGATGGGTCATTTCGCGACTTCCCTTCGCTGCAGGTTGTCTTTGGCCGCGGTGATGAGTACTTTGCCTCCGACAAGAACGGTAAACTCGAGAACAAGGAAACGGAGATTAAGAAACCGCAACCGCGAGCAGAGAGCCCAGAAAAGGTTGATAAGCCTATTCTAAGGAGGTCGAGGACAATATCTTTCATCCGACCACCACCTGACCCCATCATGAAACCATTTAGCCCCGCCACCGACACCCCCCCAATCCGAGAAGTGCTGAGTAGACCACCTTCCGTGGCGATTCATTCGCAACCATCTTCGCGACCGTCTTCGACGTCTTCGATAACGTCCGCTCCACAACCCTCCTCCCGACCCCCTTCGATGATCCTAGGGTCGCAACCATCCTCACAATCTCCAAGCTTAGCATCCATCAGAGCAGTGTCAGATTCAGCCCCAAAATCGTACGGTCCAGTCACCGACACCCCGATTCGAGACTCTCCCACAATGTCTCCAATGCCAGTTGTTCCGCGGCAGACAACAATACGACCATTAAGCATGTCCTTCAACCCGGGCGCTTTTCCCCGGATCCTTGAAGAAGATAAATCCCTCCCCGACTCCTCCATCCTGCGAAAACGAGATTCGGGCCACTGTACATGCGGATGCCACATCGCATCCCCACCCGCCCCCGCCCGTCCTATTTACGCCGACGCCAGCGTTCAAACAGACCCGGAACCCAAGCGTAGGCCAGAACCGCTTCGCGTCGACACAGCTAGCGATACATCCAGCCTATCCAGCCGCAGCAACCGCTCAAGCGTCTACGACATTGAAACACCTATGACGGAAGCGCTCCCCGCACCTAATCCCGTCGTCATGGGCGGGATGCTCAGCTATTTTAACAATCCGGGGTACAGGTTAGGAGATTCGCTGCGATCGACGTATTACTCGTATCAGCTGCAGCCGGTGGGTGAGCAGGACGGGTATGGGCTGCAGGAGAAATGGAATTCGGCGGTTATGGGCCGAAGACAGACTGTGTGACCGACTGACAGACGGAGATAGATTGGATTTTTTTTCGTTTGTGGTTGTCCCGCTGGAAAGTTTCTTTGCTTTTCCGGGCTTTTTCTGGTCTTGGCTGGGTTAGGCTGGGAGCAGCCCCGCCGTTGGAGGCCAATAGTGCGATGCCACGGACTCGTTCTCAAACTGGTCGTAAACGCTATACACGACCTGCTGGACGCGACAGATAGTTGGAGAAGGCGACCGGCGTCATGGGATTGTGAAATGGAGGGATCATACTCCTTACCTGGTTCATCGGTTCTGGTTCTCTGGGACGGCAGACTGCAATACCCCCATCCCTACTTTCTATGTAATTTTCTTACACGTCATCGAGACTAGAACACCGGAGATCCCATTCAATTTGTACGATATTCTCTCAACAGATTCAGACAATGTCTCAAGCTAGGCAAGAATTCACCAATACTCCCGCAAATCTCCGAAATTCGCCACCGCTGCAAGACAGAAGTAGCTTTGCCTTTTTTTACTTTCCCGGGCCACAAAGACACTAGTAAAAGTACGACCAACGCCCCATGTCTCTGTTGCAGAGCACTCATTTCTCACCCGTGCCGCTTGAAAATATAGACTGAGCATGCTACCCTACTCCGCCTCCTTCTACCACCATTACAACCTTTCGCCTCGCTCTTCGCACAGTATTGCCACTTTAATATGCTATGAAACTAGGCCAGCAAGCCTCATGTACTGGAGTGCAAGATGCGCCTTTTCCCCGGCCTTTGCTGCCAAAGAAACTATACACTAGTAACTCGAGACACATGTACATCCTCTTATTCGCCTCACTCTTAGCTCTTTAGGTGTCGAACAAAATCCTAGGCCGGCTGCATTTGAGACTTTAGGACAACGATAGACTGCCTAGCTGCTCGATTGCCCCCTTGTTCTTGCGTTCAGCGTGTGGTGGGGACGGTGATGCAAGGTGGATCTTTGTTCCTCCTACAAGAATGGCATTCTTAGTACTGGTTTGATTAGAATTCTCACCGCCGATATATTGTGCATTCAACTAACCCTAGCGAAACTGTATTGACTGAGCTAGGAATACGCTTTCAGAGGTGATTCTGTAAATATCATCGAATAACGCCTTAGAAATTTCTCAGTGGCTTTAGTCAAGGAGAATCCTTCTTAGAGGAGAATCTAGTAAAGTACGCAGCCGCTTTATAGTCGACAGAACCGGTGGTTTCTTTCGAGAGAAAGTCAGTGAAATTTTCACGGCCAAACCTGAAGAGGTCCACTACCGTATTCTTTAGAATTGGGCCTTTGAACTATAGCCCAGATAGCCCATCGCCGCGTCTAAGGAACTTCTCCCGCTAAGCTTAGTCCGAAATCACATTAAGGAAGAGTCACTATAGTTCAGACAGGCTGGGTCCGCTGGCATTCTCATCATAGGCGGGATTCGGAGGCATAACTTCTCGCTCACTTTCGATTACCGTCATTGCTTCGAATGGGCGAGTATCGAGGCCACTCCAAAATGCACCGGATCCGCGATATCTGTAATAGTATGGATTACTTCCTCCCTCCTTCATTGCTTAACTATGGCTGTCCTAGCAGACGTCGAATCCGTAGCTGCCGCCAATGTCCCGGTATCCAGGCCTTATATTTTTGAAGCGCCTAGGTCTGAGGAATCGTGGCTTTTGACGATGTAGCGGCTTTCCGCTGGTCTTCGAAGCCTAACCCAGTATCCTGCGTAGGCACATTTTTATTCAGAAGTTTTAATTTTTCGTAAAGGGGAATATACACCTACCTTTAAATTACTACTATGACCTTCCCCAGGGTTAAGTCACCGCTCTGAAGCTTCATAGATGAACACTCTTATGGTTGGTACGCGGTAAACTAAATACCTGGGGGCAAGACTGGGGACTTTGATATCCGATTTCAGAAGTCCCACGGGTCACTTTTGCGCTTAGTGATCCAACGACTTTATAAGGCTCACACCAAGCGCTTCCCCCTAAACCTTGAGAGTAGCAGCATCAACAAACCAAGGGGCGTTGGAGTTAGAGCGTACTCGAAGCCCGAAATTCGTTACGCTTTCGAGAGAATTGCCTAGTTCTCGTCACGTTTGCGTGTACTATCCGAACCATAAGTGTTGTCCAAGGGTTCTCCACGCGCAAAAACTCGTCAGATCGGATAAATCAATCAGTTGATCTCGAAGTTCTTCCAAGATACCAACCAACGCCATGTCTAACCACCCACTCCCAGAGTCTAGTAAGTCAAGAGTCTTCCATAATTCTGTTGCTTTCTTAAATATTAACTTTGATTGTGGAGGCTAACAGAGAGAACCTAGCACAGCATGCATTCATCAAAGCGATTAGATCTTTGGTTTTTGATGAGAATAGCGCTTTCGCTAATTCTTCTAGTCGTAGTTTTCGGTGTTTGGGTTTACTCCCACTATCACCAGTGACTCGGTAGTTTCCATGTTGTGACTTCGTTGCAAGATGAAGCGCTGGATTCAAGTCACCTTGCAAATGGAGAAGCCTCTTGTTGATATCTTGCTCGAGGAAACGCTCTAAGAGGTCTCTGGCCTACGCTGGTTGTCTTATCGCCCTCTCATCTTGCACGAGGAGATGAAAGGCCGACTGACAAAATCTTGGGCTACCTAGAATCCCTACAGCTTGGCCGCAGCGAGTCCCGTCTCAGAACCATTGAAACCTTGCTTTTGGGATGGCGAATCCCTCCGCTGCTAGTTACCTAAGTGAAGAGAATATTGCTTGAGGCTAGATTCGATTGCCTTCGTGAAGGCGCGTTTTCCGCCAAATTCCCAATCGAGTGCTTTCACGTAACCTGAAGCGCCTTTTTCATGCAGAGCCTTTATAATCTCATTTTTGCCAACGAAAATCTCAAGCATATGAAGTTAACCTTGCCACGAAAGCTATAAACATGTTCTCCAAATCCAATCGATGATTTGATGAATCTCCTTGCATTCTCATGTCAATGAACGCTATGGATGTTGAACAGGTCCAAAGGCCGAGCGCCATTGATGGCAAATTTGAATAATCGAAGGTTTGGTCTGTGGTCTTGATTGTATTTTTAGCTAGTAAGGCTCTCATAGAGTAGATCGGGCATATCCACAATGTAAACCTCGGCCGTAAAGCCAAGAGTAGTGACTACGATATGTTCCTGCCATAGGGTCCAAGGAGAGTTCCAGAAAGTTCTTCACGGCCTGCATATCTTTCTTTCCCACTCCTCGATGGAGTGGAGTTCCACTACTAAAGACAAGCTCAGGAGAAGTTCCTTCAACCGTGCTCGGAAGGTGGCTAGAAAGAGGTATGGGTTATCCTCTTTTCTTAAAAAGAGCTTCGTTCATGTGGAGTCTCCCCTCCATCAAAAGCACAGAAGAAATGGTGCAGTGTTTGTTTCTCATCGTCTGCTAGGCAGGGGTCCGCTCACGACGGAGGTGACTTTCACGGACCCGAGTATCACATCATGCTAGCGGGGTTTCCTTTTCCGGACTAAGGTGACAGTTTCCATTGGCACCCTTGTTGATTCGCGTGTGGGCAAGGCTAGCCATTCCCTTTGCCACAAGCGACGTGTAATGCCAAAACATCGGTGTTGAGCTTTGAATTAATCGCGACCCGTTTACTCTTAACGTTGTCCATTATAAGCATCCGAACTAGGGCTTCATCCTCCAATTCAAAGGTCATGAGTTTGCCACGTTGCGTCGCCAGCTTGTCAAAGTTTGACCATATTTCAAGATGTTTAATGCCTCCAAAAAAATCAATTTTGAATTCGCAGTGCTTGGTGATAACGCTACTTGTATATGGGTTTCCATGTGACTTGGGATGTGCTAGCGAAGATTGTGGACCATAACATGCGGACCCGTACCCCACACTAAGATCTGCACTGGTGGGTCTTCCTTCATTTCAACAGAGCATGGGTAGGCTGTAACATCTATGGTGGGAGAACTGGAGCTAGGCTCATTATCATAAGACTCCGGCCAAGAACCCAAAGCCTTGAACTTTTTGCAGCTCTTCTGCATACATGGGTACGAATGAAGCGGAGATTGTTCATCGAAGCACCAAACTCAACGATTTTAATGCAGCAAGAACGGTTACACGGATATTTGCCTCCTTTTCCTCCAGAAACGACATCGAACAAGAGAGTTGATCCATATCCATGAGGAACTGCTGTTGCAGATGAGGAGGATAAAATCGGAATCTATGGAACTGTACGCAGTAACTGGGTCATGGCTGGTGTGGCTCTCACCTTATTATGAATACGGATAATTTGTTCGTACTGAATGATAGATGAATCGCCTAGATAATGTAAGGTCGAATTCATATGAACTATCTACGCCTCCGTCTCGTGATCAGTTCAGAAGCTATGTGACCAAAAGAATCAGCGGCCTACTCTCGCCCCAATATCCATGTAAAAAGGCCTTTTCAAGCTTCGAATTGTATGGTCAGCCTGCAAACAGTGATCAAACACTTTAGCTAGCGGGTACTCTCCCTTGCGTTGATTTTCAGATGCCCCGGTTCTCGCAGCACACTGGACTAAATCATTTAGCTTCAGTTCCATGATATCACCCACTCTGTCTGTGCCGTTCCCTAGAGTATTGAACAATCTTTTAAACTCTTTCTTGGAAAACTCGAAAGGGGTTTCCCCGTCAAGAAACACTCGCTAGTCGAGGAGGCCTATGAATAGACGTCAGCATTAAATGCCAAGTTCCGCGGGGACTCCCTGCTATATTCTGGTGGAACCCATGGCCGAGTCAATAATGAAATAACTATGCTTCTATTATCTCCATCAGGAACAATATATTTCTGGTCATTTGAATGAAAATTCACATCTAGCGTAGGGGAACCGAAATCACTCAGTTTCACCACGAATACGTCCCCTTCTCTTGGAAATATAATGTAACTTTGCAAGGGGTGTCGCATTCCTGGTACAGAAACCTTCCTTTCCTGTGCCTCAACAGCCCCTAATACTACCTTCACTATAGCTCCTACTGCCTTCACTATATCCCCTTAGCCATTGCCATAGCCCTCACTGCCCTTGCCATCATAGATGTAAATAAATACTCTGCAACAGAGCACTTAGACTGAGAACAATACATTTCACTTCATCAGCTCTCTACATAGCTGCATGCTTACACCACCTATCTATTTCCAACAAGGGGCACGAGTTATAAGAGGAGTCATGTATTGTGAGCTGAGGGTCTGAGGAGCTATATAGTCTATGTAATATAGTTGGATACCAATCCAAGGTTGATTGGGCAGCCCGTCGTAGAGCCCCCTGGCTTACATATAAGGATTTTCTCTGCCTTATATCTCCATGGATAATGTTGCAATGGTAGGCAATGTCTAAGTCCTCAGTGATGTCAAAGTGGAGTCACCTTCTTGTCCCATATATGAGTTGTTTTAAGCCTAGTTTTAGGCAAGTATCCTGTATGCTAATTATTCTAGAATTAAACATAGTCATTGCATCAAGTTTTTACCCATACGGGGACGGCTCCCAACATAGACCTAGCAGACCACAATGCATTTGCGACCTCGTATAAATGGACCGAGGCGGTAGAGGAGATTGGACATGACTTCGAGAAAGCTTTGGCCCGTCTGTAGGCTACTCAGCTAGACGCATTTCAGGGCGACGGCATGTCTTCTCAGCAGGGTTTTCATGCACGGTAGTAACTAAAAGCCTGGCCTTATGGGCGAGGAAAGATGCTCCGTGGCTACCGTCTGCCTCTATTGCTGGGTGGTCGAAGTGATGGAGACGTTCTGGTTCCTTATGTGCTAGGTCGGGTTCAACGAAGTGCAGGGTTGCAATAAAAGGAAACATGGCACATCCGCTGTAGAGATACTTGCGTTGTTAGCAGTCCGTATGCTATTCAATGTTGAGAGACTGCACTCGTTCGGATTTGTCGTACGTTAAGAGCTAGAACATTGAAGGCTGGACCTAGGAGACAGTTCAATGATGGTCTCGGCGGTCTCTCGCCCATCCGAGCACGGATACAGTTTGCAGAAGCTCTAAATGCGGAGATAATGTCTAACAAATCAATAGTAGAAGATATTAAACTGGCTAAAGGGCCGTATAAATCTATCTAGATTCTAATAATAGCAGACCAACTGAGATCCACAAGTCTCCAAGGAGATGCCTCTACGCAGACGCTGGCTTGGGCTACTACTCTATCCATGAAGGTCCCGAGAGACACCACCAAAGTACTAGACATTGACCGAGGTTCGAAAGGTTCAGCGAGGAGAGGTCTTAGAATATACTTACCTTGTGGTTAAGCTGAAGAGAAGGATGTCTTCATTGAAAGGAAGGAATATGGCGCATCAATCGCTAATTACAAAACATTTTCAATCACGCTCCGTCCCGATACACTGACCCGTTTTCTGCAACGGTTTTCGCAAACTAAGAAACCCCAAATACTACATTGCTTGGAATACATTGAAGATCCCGAGAGGGCACGTTTTGGCTTCATATTTCAGATATCTTCTCCACGAGTTTCGGTAATCGTCTCCTAAGACTTTAGGCCAGATCATCGAATCTTACCCTAAACCTCCGCTACTGGAGCACCGCATCGCCATTGCAACAAGAATTACAAGCACACTATCTGCATTTCACTGTGTAGGTGACTTCATGAGGAATTAGCGCCTCGCAGTACAGTGATCGGCTAAGCAAACTGTGATCAGCGCCGATTCGATCTAAGGAGTTATTATGTCCTAGGATTCCCGTACTCGAGACCAGACAATCACGAAGGCACTTCTTCCGAACAAAAAGGCATTCAGGGAAACGAAGAGGCCTTGATAAGCCTATGCCCGCACATGGAATCCCAGTGGTACTGGCCCGCCTTGCGGTGTTGCAGGCGTTTTATGTTCATGATCTTGGGTGTATCCTGTTAGAGATCGGTCTTTGAAGACGACTAACCAACTTATGGGGTCCCAAGTGTCGAAATGACCATGCGAGGTGGTCCAGAAAACTACAGAGTCTCTGAAGCGAGCTTCGGGGTCGCATGGTAAAACATTTGAAGAAGTAACTCGGATCTGCTTGGAAGTAAGTCCTATCTAGGACGGAGCGAACCAAACCCAACTGTTGATTTTTGCTGGGATATACTAGGAAAGTTAGAATCTCTGCAAGGTTAAACAGTAGTAATTTTTGATGCACGTGCCCGAAGTTGTATGCGATGTCCCTTTCAATCTCTCGACGTTGCTCATTCCTCATCATTGATACATTTTTTGCGTCCCTGCCCCCCTGGTTTGCTCTATGAAGTTCAAGTTTCGATATATCTTCCAGTTTCTCTATAAAATCTGCTCATGAGTATTTAAGCCGGAACAAATGAGAGAGGGAAGGCTGATGTAGAAATAACACGTATCGCTCGAGCCAATATCTGTACAGGGCAACAGAAAACGTGTCTAAGGTATGCGTAAGACGAAGACATGCGGTTTTCGTTTCATTTCAGTACTATCCTGAAAAAACATAACAAGTACTTCATAAAACGCTGGGGTATAATCATCAACCTCAGCATCATGATCCACCAGCACCCCCAGCACCCTCAGAAGCCGCTAGCTCTATTATCTGCCTGATAGTCTCACGCTTCTGCTTTTCTCCAATGATCATGCACATAGCCGTAGCTACAATGACTTGGTACAAAGTCGTCTTCTTCGTCCCATGTACTTGCTCCAACAACTCTTCTTCATCAGGTTCTCTATCCCCTCCAGCTTTTCTTATATGGCCCTGGACATGCGTTTGTGGCAGGGAAGCAGGGACGTACTCCGACAACAGACGCCATATTGCGCCGTCGTAGAGCTCTAGGATGCCGTGCTTCTTTGCTGCGATCGAGGAAGTGTATTTGCCGAGACACACCTCAGGTTGAGGACTTGGGTCGTCGAGTTTTTCGTCTCTCGGCACTGGGAGTCTAGCCACTAGCTTCAGATGGTTAAAATGGAGCCATGCACCACATCTTCGGCTCTCTCTGACCGTACCAGTGCCCTTCCAGAAGAAGTCGATACCCGCGTAATGGAAGTGATATCGGCGCGGATCTCGCGATAAAGGTGATGTCCATTTCAGGTACACCACCTCGTCTGCTCGCGCTGGGACATGGGGCTCTTTCACCGCAATAGTATTGGGCATTGTATCCTTCTCTAAGACAGCTGGAACAATTGGATCACGACTCGCCTCTTCGATGTTGTCGGGATCTGGGCTAACCCCCGCCTTCCGTGCAGCTTTTACGCCGTGCACGTAGCGCTTGCCGGTTTCGCCCCAGAGACGCCACGTGCGGACTTTGTATCCCTTTAGCTTTCTGTCGTCGGCTTTCAATGCCTTTCTATCGCCACCGTTGTGTCGCCAGCATACGACACCTCTGGGGTCGAGCACGCCTGGTGTTGCGATAGATGGGCCAAGTTGTATTTTCCATGTTCGCCAGAAGAGCGACGTGTGGATTAAAACAGCGGGGTGGGAATGCTTTGAGTTTCCAATGTAGAGTACACGGGGTGGGTCGTGGAAGGCAAGGTATGGAGTGTGGAGGAAGAAGGAACCATCGTCCGCGGCTGAGGGTGAGGGTGAGGGCACTTTACCCTCGGCTTCTCGCTTTCTTCTCCGTTTTTCCTTACATTCTTTGATGGTTGGACCGAAGCGACGTTCTTTGGTCGAATCGACAGATGTGGAGATGCACTTGTGCGATTCTTTCTCGTGGTAGATGTGGTATGTGGACCGTAGTTCTTTCCCTCGAAGAGAAGCATCAGAATTCTTCGACGGCGTAATTGACGCTTGGAATTGCGTCGCTCTCAGCTCATCAAGTGGCGGTTCTGACAAGGGTGATGCGGGATGAGGCTGTCCATTTGCTCAGTCTCTCTGCAAACTGGCCAAGTCTTCAGAAGAATTGCGGGTGCTTACCCTAGATTTCGGCTCATCACCTAAGATGTGACGAGTGCTTACAGCAGGCACGGCCATAGCTTCGTACGCAGCATGTCCGGTGAGCTTGAGAAGTGAGGTTGTCGAAAGGACTCGCCCATCTCCACCTTCTTAACTTTAATCTCATGGTGGGGAGACAGGATGAAGCAGCGAGTCACTTCACATTGTAACGCCAAGGAGTCGCTCAGCCTCCACAGAGCTCGTGTTAAAAGTAGATCGATCCGGCCCGACCTTTTTTCCGTCCCGTGGTGTTGCTTTTTATCGACATGTGGTTAGCGAGACTCTGCTATTGGTTAGTCAGAGAGGACAAGCAATGGGAAGAAAAAGACGCATGAAAAGGGATGTACGAGGCGGACAGGAGGCAGACTGCTGCAAGGTATTGTTTCTTCTCGCAACGTCGTCCGGCCTTGGAGCAGTGGTGGTCATGATTAGCTTCAAAGGTAACCAGATCCCTGTTCTGTGGATGGATGGACGAACGTAGACCAAGTAAACTCTACCGCAGCCCAAAAATGTGAACAGAAATTAGCACGTGAAGCTGTCCTGAAGAACTCCAACTGAGATGGGGCAAGTGTCGATTGATCTCGGAAAGTGTTCCGCTGCCAAGCTCGCTGCGGGTGATGACGTTAGTTACTCGTCCATCCGCCTCAACATCAAAGTTTCTCCTGTACATACCGCAGCTACATTTGCTATCTAATTGCTCTTGTATCTGACGTACCTACATGCCCGCATCTAGGACAATCACATCATACGTCTACGCAAGCTGCTTGCGCGCAAGCCAACGCCGCATTGCATTTTGGGCGCGGACCATAGCACTACGCCTACCGCCCATCCGATATTTGGCAGATTCGGCACCACAGTCACGAGAGAAGGACACAGAAGATGGAAAACCCTCCCAAAATGCGGCAACCGACTTACCAGCGCCAGAAGAGAAAGAAGAAGGAGCAATGACCCGCCGCCTCCGCTCCATGAGTGAATCCTCTCTTGAAACTGGCAGTCGCAGCAGCCAAAATGCCGTCCTAGAAGCCGGCTTCAGCGAAGATCTAAAGAAAAAATTAGAAGAGCGCATTGTATCCACCAACTTTCGCTCGGACCACCGCAATGCGTTTGCCGAGCTGGAAGCGCCGTCTCATGTGGGCTGCGGCACGCGGGACATTGCGACCGCGGAGCCGTGGTCTGGGGAAGAAAGTCTGCACGACGCGAGTCTACGCATGCTTAACGATGCACATAAGCCGTTGAGGTCGGGACGAGGTGCACAGATCCCCGGGCCGGCTGTCGCAACGCCGAAGATGGTGGGTACGGGGAGGAAAAGCAGGGCGGCGGCGGGGATGAGGTTGGCGGATGCGAGGGATAGGAGTGTGTTGTACGGCAGTTTGAAAGAGTCGGATATATCTGACAAAGAGAAGGAGAAACGGTTTCAAGAATTAAAAGACCGGTTTTCTCCTCATGCGAGAGCCGTGGTGCCGGGGACTATCCAGGGACTGGCATCTCTTGCTAATGAGCGGATCGAAGATGCCATTGCAAGAGGTCAATTTAAGAACCTGCCTCGTGGGCAAACGATCGAGAGAGACTACAATGCATCCAGTCCGTTTTTGGATACTACGGAATACTTCATGAACAAAATCATCCAGAAGCAAGACATCGTTCCACCGTGGATAGAAAAGCAGCAAGAGCTAGTAAGCACTGCCACCAAGTTCCGAGCGCGGTTGAGAAATGATTGGAAGAGACATGCAGCGCGCATGATCGCTAGCAAAGGCGGCACTTTGCAAGACCAGATGCGCAGAGCAGAAGCATATGCGAAAGCCGAACTAATCGTGAATCCGCAGAAGAAGAAAACGGAGACGGTTAGTACAGTCGATAACTCCCACCACTTGTCCCAGATCTCGCTTTCCGGGGAATTGAAAGCGCCGGCGTCAGACTCGTCGCCTTTCTTAGATGAAATCGCCGCGGAACGAGTCGCGAGCAAAGCGCTTCTTTCAAACGAGCTGCCAGCGTCACCCGATAGTGAGAAAGTACCAACCTCGTCACAGAGCATACAAGTACCCATCCAAACGTCCCCCGCGTCCCCCGTCCCACCAGCTCCCTATCCCTTCCGAGACCCGGCCTGGGAAGCTACCGAATCCAGCTACCACACCCTCAGCATCAACGACCTGAACTCCAAAACTCGATCGTACAATCTCCAGGCGCCAGACCTAGCTAAGAAGCCTTATTTTTCTCTGACTCGCGAGCTAGACGCTTGTTACGCAGAAGTCGCGCCGCAGCTAGCGGAAGCGATTCGCGAGAGGGCGACAATGCCAAAGGCGAAGGTCGAAGGCTTCGGGGCCAGTTTGGCGGAGAGTGCGGGCGTCATGGATAGATTGGTAGGAGAGAAGGCGAGGGTGAGGGATGAGAGGGTTGAGAGGAGGTATGGGTTTCGGCAGTTTTGGAGGGATATTTGGGGCGAAGCGAAGGGGTGATATGGAGGGGATAAGTTACATTGGTAAGAGGAAATACGCATAGCGTAACACCCGGAATCTTGGGGTTATTGATAATAAAAGACAGAGGAGACTCGACCCTGATATGGCCTGATGTGATGAATCATCCAACTATACTTTCTGCTGACTGCTACCACTGTAGCAATAGTTCCACTAGTGGCAACCAACTTCTGCTCCACCAACCCGTTGCATCAGCAAACACCCCAAGACCTCGTCAGCCCTAGGATATTCCAAAGCGATAAAAAGCCTCCACGATCTCAACCACCGACTTTCCTCTCCCTATCCACAACCCTCGCATTTTCCACCATCTCCTGCACTCTATCTACATCACTATCGCCATCATCAGCGTGATCCCCCAAACATCCTCGCCCAGCTTCCCCAGCACCATCCCAAGGCTGACAGAAGCAAACCCTTAGCGAAAACCCAACAGCCGGACCCAGCTCCGAGACACTACTTCCTCGCGCTGTTGTCGCTACTGCGGGCTTCCTCTTCTTCTGCAGCTTTTTTCTGTCTCGTGTAAGGGTAATGTTAGATGCTGGTGTTGATACTGACGTGACTGCTGCAGATTTACATCGAGATCGGTTCCAGGGTAGGCTGTTGTGTTTTGTGTGTTTTCGTTTGGATGGTTTGGGGCTTGGATTCGGGTTGGGGTGAGAAACGGAACGCCGAACTCCACTCCGTGGCTGCAGACTGTTCGTTCGAATCATGCCGTCACAGCCCTTAATGTCGCTCCTCACGACCGTTTGAGGGACGCTGTGCGTGTGTGTCTGGTGCCGGTGGCAATGATGTCGCTGCTGTCGGAGGTTGGATGGAAGTCGTGCTCTGGGTGAAGGCGGGGTCGTAGCGGGTAAGAGTGTGGGACGAGCAAGGGGCTCGAAAGTTGGCTGTTTGTATGGGTGTGAGGGATTCGCTGATGATGACTCCTCGTCGACCTGGATAAGATGCCCAGACGGAGAGTAGAATGAGAGGTGAGGTGTGGCATAGTTGGGACGAACAATCCCCGAAGCAGCTGCGAGAGGAAGGAGGGCTTGGAGGGCGGAGGATGTGATTGAGTGAGGAAGTGTTAGCTTAGAGTCGACAGCGTTGCCTTTTTGGTTCTTATTGTCAGTTGGTTCTGAGACTATGTCCTCTTGATCAGTGGGCTCTGGACTGAACCATGCTAAAGTTGATGAGCGAGGGATAGGCGGAAGCTGAGGTTGTAGATCAAGGTCAACACCTAGGACGGTACCCGAGTAACTGGTAGACAGCGTGCTACCAAAACTAGCGTCCCTAGCTTGATCGTACTCATTAAGTGAAGGCGCATTGCTACGGAGTAAAGTAACACCATCGGAAGTGTACCGAGTTGACAAATCATCTCTGTTACGATCGGAGAGTGTGGGCGTACCCGATGGGACATACTCTTGTTCTGCGCTGCAGATTACTGAAGATGCAAATACTGAGCAATCGTTCAGTGACGTTGAAAGTTGAGACGGCAGCGGTATATACGGCACAGAGTCTGATTCAAACTCAAACTTGGTAAATGGTGGGCGACGATAACAAATTTGTGCGGTTGGAAGTTTGACGTCTGGCGGATCTGAGGAGAGACTGAACGGTTGATTCCCTGTCATAGCCTCGACTTCGAGTGCACTATGAGGCTGAACACCTCGACTAGCTAAGCGGTTATCGCCGACTACCGGTCTATGTGCCAGAGGCCTTCCAGATTGACTTTTTGCAGCACTACCGAGATCATCTATGGCGTTACCATAATCAAGAAATTCTTGATCGTTTACACCTTCTCCACGGAAACCGCCTTGAGGTCGATGTGAAATTGACGACAACGACCGGCTATGTCGAGATGAGCCTCGAACGTTCTGGAAAAGGCCTCGCAGCATGCCTCTCACCCCTTTGGGATTCCCATCATTCTCCACGTTCTGGAACGTAAGGGCGGCGTCAGGAGGCTGACAATCCTGGAAATTCAATTCGATATGTGGCGTAGCTGTACGCAGTGCGGGGTCTGACATCTCTGGGCCCACCTCAGGCTCTTTATTAGCGTCAAGAGATGCATCCATGTCCTGCTCCTGAGATGTGTCTTCAAGGATATTGTCTAGGGCCATCTCATCAAAGTTTCTTGAAGGATAGTCCGGGGTCATATTGTTGTTTGATCTGAGGGATGGGTGTCGCCGGTGAACACTGAGCAGGGAGGGGTGGGACGTCAAGGTGGAGTAGGAGGCCCTTTCGATGATCGTGGAGAGTGGTGTCCCATTGGGCCTGTTCGCATACCGAACAGCAAGATTATAGGGAATAGGGCGTCCTCTATCTTGCTGTCGGGTTTCAACGCAGTGGGCTGACGTTTTACGAGCAGTTGACTGGCTAGTCTTGCCTTCGTCCAGTTGGAACTCGTCACTCTGAAAGTCTTGCAACAGAAGGTCCCTGTGTGGGATGAATTCATAACTTTGGAATGAATCCTGAAGATGTTCGCGTCCGAATTGGGCGTCGTAATTGGGTAAAACTCCGGCGGTAAAGGCTGCGGCAATGGCAACTTCTGACGCTAGACTAGGATCGTAAACAGGATCTCGGTTGTTGGTGCGATCCAACAGACTGGAATAAGGAAATTGACAAGTAGACATTGTTTGCTGATTCCATGGGCGGCAGAAGGACGACAGTGATATGGGTCAGAATGATTTAGACCAATATGAGAGGTCAGTTAAAGGTCGTGGCTTGATCATCCCATTTCCGTGAGCAAGAGACGAACCCCCAAAACCACATGGGAAGGGCAATGCGTCCTTCCCCCAGTTTGCCTTCCCTCTGGCACATACCGCAGCGCATTCCACTTCCTGTCCAGACCTAGATTAAAGGAAGTTGCGTCCTCCGACCCGGCAGCTACTCACCGCCTTGCTGTTGTACTACACTTTGGTAGTGGGGAGTTGTTTTAATTGGATGCCATTAAGATAAGATTCATCGCCAGAACAC
The DNA here is from genome assembly GCF_010093535.1 of Lindgomyces ingoldianus. Classification (NCBI taxonomy): domain Eukaryota; kingdom Fungi; phylum Ascomycota; class Dothideomycetes; order Pleosporales; family Lindgomycetaceae; genus Lindgomyces; species Lindgomyces ingoldianus. Next base: position 1,326,683 of record NW_022985174.1, read on the forward strand.
ATCGTTAAGAGTCTCTGCCCTTCAAGGGACTCCGGTAGTTTGGTACGGAGAGCAAGAAATGTTTGGTTTCCCGTTTCATTGGTGCGCCTTCAGCTGTCTTGTCCTGGCTGTCCGCCAAAAGCAACACAGTTGACATCGTACTTGAGACAAAGTCACTCCCTTGGCTGAGGACTCGCTTTTATTTACCCTATGAGGATATCCCAACCAAAGGGCCACAAGCAGCCCATGAGTGCTGCAGATCAACGCCGAGTCACCATCATGATGCCCAACAGATGATGCTCTGACATGATACTTTATAAGGCTCTAGTGACTGCGGATGTGTCTTCTCACAGCACCACTCCAGGCTGGGAAGGTTGTGATGCTGAGCAGCCTTCAGTCGAAAGGTATTTGACGTTGCCAACTCTTGCTCAGGCCCTGTTACACCTCCATGGAGCTGCAATGTTACAAGGCACTTCAGAAGCAGATTATTGGTAATGGCTGTTTCAAGTAGCAAAACACAACCGGACGAGCTCTTGATTGAGGCAAAGATTATTGGTGGGTGCGCCATCAGGTTGGAGAGGATGGGACTCTGTCTTCGCAATGCGGCAAACAACTGTCATGCTTGCGTTCGCTCTCCCGAGGTCTCTTTCCTTTGTTTTTACCAAAGCAGCCGTGGCGCTCGCTCCTAGATTTGGGTCGACGCCAAAGAGTGCGGCTGTTCGCTGTTAGCGATCCTGCACGACAACTGAATTGGCATCAAGACAAGCCAAGTGACCCGATGTGCCCACTAGCTCTGAGGGTGTGGCTTAACTAATGCTAAGACTGGGGTCGTGAGTGTGGTGGTCTTTTTTGTGGTTAGTTCTCGCGGATGTTCAACTCACTTGCAGATATGCAAACCCGTGAATTGAACTGTTGAGACTAGACCGACTGTTCTGTCACGGGCGGAGATACGATAGTAAAGAACGTGTCAAGCAAGCCAGATGATGCAAAGGGGCATCATCTGGTGCCAGAAACCTAAGCAGATGTGGGCGGATGATATCTGGAGTTTTAAACATCTGAAGTGGCTCAACGTGGGATTGAACAGGCTTGCCAATCCGCCTGTCACCTCGGAAGCGAATCGGGCCTCTGTTCTCCATCTGCGCTTCAAGCGCTCCCTGTGTTGTCGGGAAACTTCGCTGCATCGTTCGAGAAATAGCATGTGTTTCTAGTCGCCCCATGCGCCTTGACAGTCGTTAATTAGCGTTTAACGAATTGAATATCAGTGGTGAAAATGGTCGTGATCTAAATCTAAGGTATCGCAAGTGAGTTTCTGGGTGGTGGCCTTGAGTCTTCTCTGGGAAGACCCCGGCCCACTTGACTGTCTCTCACTGGGGCCGCGGTTGGCCTCCGAGATCTGGAGGCTTGCGGACTTGCCGCAAGCGGACGGTCATTGACTGCAGACCAACCTGGATACCCTGAAGGTTGCTGTGTGCAGATATGCAATGAGTCATTATCTGACATCGATGGCTTTACATCTCCCATGTGGCCTCACAAATTCAACTATTCCAGATGCCCAGCTCTTCGAGGAATACTGCAGCCTAGCGGCGGCCATCCCCACGCGCAGCTACCATCGAAGAGCTTCTGGATGCTCTCGGATAGAGAAGGGGATAGGGCAAGCAAGACGAAACGAACTAGCCCTAAAACACTAGATAGAATGCAAGGATGGCCTCAGGCTCGATTTCTAAACGCCAAATTTCTCAGTTCCTTCTATCATTTCTTGCACCTCACAGGGTATCAAGACATGATCAGACCCTTCGCAATGGTATCGGAAACCGGTAGAGTGATAACTATTCAGTATCGAATACTAATAGCTCGTTCCCACCAGTCGTCCTGGTTGTCATACATGATCCCCGCTTGTCTTTCCTCACACCAAGGTGTTGTGTATAATGAATCGGAAATTCTTTTGAAAATGATAAGGTTCGCACCCCATCTACTATTTGGTCTCGTAGGGCTTAAGCATAGATGGCTTGCGGATCGGTTGACCAGTGATGCGGATCCTGCAATTAATGGGCCAGAAGGGGCGCCCTTGCAACAAATCAAAGTACCAGTAGCACCTGCCGTTACTGCAGAAAGGCCAAGGCGTGAGGTCAGCGTGACCGCTATCAGACCACGTCAAACATCGGCAAAAACCGAGAATCCGTCTTCGCTGGATACGAGAATATGTGGTTGGTGTTTTTCTAGCTTCGTCGTGCTGGCGCGGTCGATGATAGATGGCTGCATCGTTCCCGAACTGTGCTCTTTGGCTTGCCTAAATCTGGTAGCCGGGTGGGCTTTCCGTGCATGCCCACCATTTATTGTGTTGGGTGTTTACAATTGTATTCCAGGGGATCGGGGTGGGCGAGGTAACGCGAGCTCATCGTCGCCTTACGAGTCCTGCAGGTGGGTTTCTAAGCCATTGAATTTCCGCAAAGATATAAAAGGATTGTCCATTCTTGGACGCGGGAATACATCCCTTAAACATCTTTGGATTATCCATTCGACCAGTCCATAATAGCGCTTAGGTTTTTTGAAGAGAAGTAAATCCCCAACCATGAGTCAAGCTCCGCTTGCCCAAAGCGCCGATAGAGCAGTCCTTTTCGCTCGATTGGGGCTGTCAAGCCAAAACGAGTCCGTCCACAAGATGATGCTGGTAAGGGTCCGACTATGAGACTAATGAATCGATGCTAACTTATTCCGCTGCAATAGGCCGAGGCACAGGTTGGAAGAGATCGCCTGAGTACTCAACCGGCAAATTTAACAGCGCAGTCGAGTCAAGATCCTAATGTGCAACCTTACTACAAGTGGGACGAAATTTCGGAGACAGCCAAGCACAGGGAAATTCTGGCTATTGTCAAGAGGGCTGATTTCCGAACGAGGCCCTACTATGAAATGGGTAGTTACTATGAAGGAGGAAATGAAGAGAATTGGGTAATAAGCCCCTGGTATAGGTGCCTGGTCGCTGACTTGGGAAATGCATCCTGGAAGTTCCCAAGAATTCACCACATGAGTGGCATTCTGACCGGAGGACTATTCGACGGTGTATTTCACAAGCAGGACACGGTGTGCTGAAACCAATCCCCGTTTGTGGCAGCAGGTGCTAATTGGCCTATAATCTTGGCAGGTAGTCCGTTGGTACTTGTGGCACAGCTTCCGGTACCGAGACAACAGAGACAACAGCAGAAACTCTAAGGCCACGGTCAACGGAGCTCACCAAGGACATCCGGGTGAGTACAGCTTCAGATTGAATAAGAAATAAAGGCCCATTGTCCATCCTTAGGAGAATTACACTGACCTAAAATAGGACCTGGACTACCGTGGGACCCAGCCCGGCATTGTTAGACCAAAACAGTCGACCGGCCTATGGCTACGTGTGACAACCCTGCAATCAATTGTCGGCCAATACCATTATATGTAGATGTTGAGGGTTCATGGGCTTTGTCGGAAGTAACAAGCCACCGAGTAGATGAAGCTGCTTGAACTCTCCTGCAAACCCCTACTTCTTCAGGTGTATTGTCTTGTTTCAGCCATCTCTTGCTCTTATTTGGTCACCTTTCGGCTTTCGGCCATCACCTTAGAGATATGTTGATCGCTCGTTATTTCGGCTTGTCAATTCATCCGTCTTTCGGTTATTAGTCTACATTCTTTCACGTCTCGGCCATGAACTCATTCGCCTTACTTACTGTATAGACGCCTCATGACCTATCACATTCCATATTTGTCTATGTTTGTGAACAGTGCGTAGAGTCTCGCGCCAGATTAGTTAAATTGTGGCAGGGTGATGGGTGGTTGTTGAAGTAAGCTTCGAGACGGATCCGTTGTTCCCTGGTAAAGGTAGCAAAAGGGGGCCCTAGGCCAAAGTAAGTAATATGCTGGGCCGGCGAGGACGAAAGGAGCATGAAGCGTGATAGCTACTTCTTCGAGTATTGGCAGTCATTTGCACTCTGGAAGTGCTTAATGAAGCCAGCAAAGCTCCAGGTCATTGTGATTCAATGGGTCAGGGCACAGCAAGGCTTAAAAGAGCCTCCCACGTCAACTCTGCATTAAATTGCATACTGGTGGGATCGTTGATGTCAACCTGCTGGGCCTCGGTGTGCTGTTCTCCTAAAACTGGCAGCTCGCCGATAAGTCAGGCCATTACTTCGACGCCAATGCCGATCATTGCCGAACGAATTTGTGACATCAGCACCACGAAGTTCTGATGTAGGACAAAAATTATCCGACGGCTCAACAATCATCCTACGTATTTGAATTCACAGTGACTCGTTATGGTGAAAAGGCCTCTTTGCTCACCCACACATATAGCTCAGTGAATTATCTGAATGGTGACCTACAGACTGAACACTGCCAAGGGTTGTCCTTCAGACCCATGGCCTGTTTAAACATTGTCACGGAAAAATCATGGTCATAGCGGCGGATGCGCGCATACACAACGCTGTTCTCCTCTGTTCTCCTTGTAAGGATTCTGTCAGACATGTATCAAGAACTAATTCTGTGAAATTAGAAGAGGGGATGCAAAAGGAAAGTAGTGGTTTACATTTGATGATAGCAGGCCACATTATTTCCGGATCGGCATGGATCCTGGTTCCCACACGCCGTCGCTATGCAAAATAAGAATAATTAACAACAGTCCAAATCTTGACCCGCGCCTCACATTACATTCGGTTGAGTGCGGTCCGCAATTTGCCCCATTTGATCTTGACGAATCTTCTTGTACTGTTGAGTTGCGGAATCTATAGCTCGTCTCAGAGGGCTCATGATCTCATTCACTGCTTTTGCACCACCCTTGACCGTGCTGGGATCGAACTTCTTCTTCTTGCCAGTTCGCTGAGTATAGCTCTCATTTTCTCTTCTCAGTTTGTCAAGCCTAGCTAGGCGCTCGTTCTCAGCGGTGTCTGCAACAGCCTTGATTCTGTCGAGTGACTTTTCCAAAGTTTCAACAAGCTTTTGGACCTCGGTCGCACGCTCAGAGTCCCCTGAATAGAATACCGTCCAAAAGTAATGTAAGAACTCCACGGTGGTGTTGTGTGTCATGGACAGCGTATCAAATACTGATTGTGAGAGCCCCAACTTTGCAGCCTGCTCGCTAGACGCAATGCTGTGGGATGATGAGTAATCATCGTCCTGTGAATGACGCTGTCGGATAGCTTTGTTGATCTGTGCGGTGGCGCCCGTCCGAGCAGATATACTGCCCACTCTCGGCTTCTTAGAGGATCCTTCTTCATCACTACTACTCTCGTTGTTAAGCCCGATTGCAGCCTCAAGGTCAAGCCCAGCAGTTTTACTTTTGCCGGATGATATACTCTGAAAGTCATGCTGTAGCGCAGACAGTACTTGAGCAGGAGAGCGCTTAGTGTATGTTGAAGCACTGCTTGAGGTGTGCAATCCTTGCTCAGCTGAAAAGAATTGGTCCTGATTCTGGATCTTGAGAATTATTCTGTTGTCGTCAGCTGCTCGTTGCAGGTCTCGGAGGCGTAGTTGCTGGTAGGTCTCCTCATCTATTCCCACTGGCGCATGGGGATCAGCGTCAGACGATGGGACATCGGCCATCATCTTCTCGCTCATTCTGTTGAGTACGCGCAAAATTGGGACCTTGTCCGCAGAGTTGGGCCGCATGGTATAGTCTGGTCGATTGCCTAAGCGTTGGCTGTGGTTCTGCTCGTTGCCCTCCAGATCAATGAAATGCGGGACATTAGTCATGGTTAGTTGTCGAGAGTGTTCATCGTCATCATCAAGGTTGAGATACTTGTCCAATTTCGGGTCAGGAGCGTCTTGCTCGGTAATTTTCTCCCCCTTAAGCTTCTTGTATAAGCGGCTTGCGAAGAAGCGAGACCAAAAGTCTCCCTCGCGCATTGGAGGCACATTTTCGTTGTACACCTTTTTGGTCAGGGGGTGTTGGTTGAATATTAGGTGGATCTGCTCCTTGGAGATGCTGAGCTTTTGGGTGCCGTCCTCCGTGTGCATCTTCACGACAGAGAGTACATTGTAGGTTCCTTGACTCTGAGCTCTCTCTGCGGCGTGTGACCGTAGAAGGTGCAGTCGAGTAGCCCAGAATTGTGTGGCAAACTGGGAAATAGAGATGGTGTCTGGTTTTTCCCGAAGGGCTTGATCGAACCGCTGCCGCAGAGCCGGGCTCGAGTTGAGCAACGACTTCTGAAGCTCAGCATCCTTTATCAACCTTGCATCACCATACATATCCTCCTCGGGTTTCGTGCTGGCGGCCACCGTCTGAGTGGGGACCCCGATTGCAGACGGACCTCCACTGTTCTCTGTAGACGGGAGCGGTGTCGTTGCATTCTGCGCTTTGAAAGTCTCTATCCACTTCCGGAGAGCACCTGTGACTGCTTGCTGGTCATCCCGAGCAGCGGCTGAGGTGAATGTAAACGTGTGGTTCTCCGGTTGCGAGGCAGACGGCTTCTGGATGACGATCTTGATGGAGGCTTTGGTAGCAGTTGCGGGAGTTTGCTGGAGATCTAGCAGAGGGGACAGTTAGCTCACATGCAGCCCATGTGTAAGAAACGGCAGATATTCCGTATGCCAAGAACAGGCATAGGCATACTTTGAATTTCGATGACACTTATCGCCAGCGGCGGAAGCGTGCCGCTGTTGGACTTCCAGGACACAGTACGACCGTCCGCAGACAGGGAGAGCTTGCCATCTTGCTTCTTGTACTGCGCAGAAGCTTCTGACATGCTGGAGGAAGACGAGTCGTGCGTTGTGGGATGTCGTCGCGGACGCGAGAGATTAATCCACTAGTGTTAGCACGGACCGGCTTCGAAATCACGTGAAGGATAATCAGCTCTTAGCCCAATTCCAGCCAAGAACTCTGCACGATGAACGCGGCCGCGGAAGTGTGTCATGTCCTGCATCATTGTCACAAGCCTCCGTATCGTGCTGTCAGCTGTGGCGCGTGCAACGCTTCTTGCCTCCAAACTTGCAGCAGTGCTGTCTGATTGGGCGTAGATGGATCCTTGACTTCACGCTGTACTGCGCGAGTACCCTCAGCTTTTCCTTTCGGATGCTCGCGGTGTGTCAAAATTTTGTCCTAGGGAGCGAAAATGGCGCATCGGCATCCGCATCTAATGAAGACGCACCAACATGCATCGAACTGGAGCCGGAAGATAACTTATGGATCCCCAGATGAAAGAAAGTCCTTGAGCCATATTCGAGGTCTTGGCGTGTGGCTATTTCTCGGTTTCTCTTAGTCAGCTGCGGCCAGCATCCGCCATGAGGGACTGCTCTCCTCTTTTACCCATCCATTACTTCACTGCTTCACTGCATACCCTACACTCGGAGCACGCCTTGCCTTGCCTCTGCTCTAGCTATTTCATGCCACTCTTCTCGAATTCCTACTCATAGGTCAATCATGTTGCGCGTCACTCTGCGGAAATGCAGCCGACAGCTCGGAAGCTGTTCCTCGAGAGCAGGCTTGTCCACCCTCTCCGCCTCCGCACCCAGGACAGCTCTCGTCACGAGTCGGAGACATCTTGCGCTGGCTTCGCAACACCAGCAGCAGAGGAATTATGCCATTGCGGCCGAGGATACGGACAAGGGTGTTGTAAGTGCCTCTCCCTTCTCCCGCGGTTCGAAATCATAGCCACCATAGCTGATACCCGTCACACAGGACCCCAACGACTCCTTCCTCCAAGGCAATACAGCCAATTATGTCGATGAGATGTACATGCAGTGGAAACGCGACCCTTCGAGCGTTCACTACTCGTGGCAGGTCTACTTCCGCAACATGGAGTCCGGCGACATGCCCGTCTCGCAGGCCTTCCAGCCGCCGCCAACCATCATTCCCGCACCACACGGCGGGATGGGCCCAGACATTCGCCCTGGCCTGGGAATGGCGCCTGGGCAGGGCTCTGACGTCATGAACCACCTGAAGGTGCAGCTGCTCGTCCGCGCATACCAAGCTCGAGGACACCACAAGGCGAGAATCGACCCATTAGGCATTCGAACCGAAGCAGAGCAGTTTGGCTACAGCAAGCCTCGTGAACTTGAGCTGTCGCATTACAATTTCACCGAAAAGGACTTGGATCAGGAATTCACCCTTGGCCCTGGCATCTTGCCGCGTTTCAAGTCGGAGGCTCGCGAAAAGATGTCGCTCCGAGAGATCATCGCTGCTTGCGAGCGTCTGTACTGCGGCTCATATGGCGTTGAATATATCCACATTCCGGATCGGGAACAGTGCGACTGGCTTCGTGAACGCATCGAGATTCCACAGCCATATAAGTATTCGGTGGATGAGAAGCGTCGCATATTAGATCGCTTAATCTGGGGAACCAATTTCGAAGCTTTCCTGGCCACGAAATACCCGAACGATAAGCGATTCGGTCTTGAGGGAGGCGAGAGCTTGATTCCTGGCATGAAGGCGCTGATCGACCGAAGTGTCGACTATGGGGTCAAAGATATAGTCATTGGGATGCCTCATCGTGGGCGTCTGAATGTGCTTAGTAACGTTGTCCGGAAGCCAAACGAGTCAATTTTCAGCGAGTTTGCCGGAACTGCCGATCCGTCTGACGAAGGATCCGGAGACGTCAAATACCATCTGGGAATGAACTTTGAGCGCCCTACGCCTTCTGGAAAGCGTGTCCAGCTTTCTCTAGTCGCGAACCCATCGCATTTGGAGGCTGAGGATCCAGTGGTGTTGGGTAAGACGCGAGCCATCCTTCATTACAACAATGACGAACAGGAAGCCCGTACGGCAATGGGAGTGTTGTTGCATGGCGACGCCGCCTTTGCTGGGCAAGGCGTTGTCTACGAAACTATGGGCTTTCACTCGCTTCCCAAGTACCACACTGGAGGAACCATCCACATCATTGTAAACAACCAGATTGGTTTTACGACTGATCCCCGTTTCTCCCGCTCCACTCCCTACTGCTCCGACATTGCCAAGGCTATCGATGCCCCCGTGTTTCACGTGAATGGCGATGATGTGGAAGCCTTCAACTTCGTTTGCCAGCTTGCTGCTGACTACCGCGCTGAGTTCAAGAAGGACGTCGTCATTGACATGGTGTGCTACAGGAAGCAGGGTCACAACGAGACTGATCAGCCCTTCTTCACGCAGCCCTTGATGTACAAGCGAATCACGGACCACCCACCTGCGTTGGACATCTACACGAACAAACTCTTGGAAGAGCAAACTTTCACCAAGGAAGACATTGATGAGCACAAATCTTGGGTATGGGGTATGCTTGAAGAGAGCTTCACACGCAGCAAAGATTACCAACCCTCCGCGAAGGAATGGCTCACATCTGCCTGGAACGGTTTCAAGTCGCCAAAGGAGCTTGCAACTGAAGTCTTACCTCATTTGCCCACCGCGGTTGAGGAGACCACACTAAATCACATCGCGGAGACGATTGGAAGTGCCCCTGAAGGTTTCAATGTACACCGCAATCTCAAGCGTATTCTTGCAGGCCGTACGAAGACAGTCGCCGAGGGCAAGAACATTGACATGGCCACTGCGGAAGCCTTAGCCTTTGGTTCCCTTTGTATGGAGGGCCACCACGTGCGTGTATCGGGTCAAGATGTTGAGCGGGGTACTTTCTCGCAACGTCACGCCGTTTTGCACGATCAGGAAACTGAAAACACGTACACCCCCCTCCAGCACGTCAGTGATGATCAAGCCACCTTTGTCATCTCAAATTCGTCCCTTAGCGAGTTCGGAGTGTAAGTTTCCTATCCATCAACCTATCTAGTCTTGCTAACTTTTCGCAGTCTAGGTTTCGAATATGGCTACTCTCTTTCCTCACCAAATGCCCTCGTCCTGTGGGAAGCTCAATTCGGCGACTTCGCAAACAACGCGCAGTGCATCATTGACCAGTTCGTCGCCTCAGGTGAAGTCAAGTGGCTTCAACGAAGCGGCCTCGTCATGAGTCTGCCTCACGGTTACGATGGCCAGGGACCCGAGCACTCGTCTGGTCGTATGGAACGATACCTCCAATTATGCAACGAAGATCCGCGAATTTTCCCGTCACCAGATAAGCTCGACCGCCAGCATCAAGACTGCAACATGCAGATTGCATATCTGACTAAGCCGTCCAATCTGTTCCATATCCTGCGTCGACAGATGAACCGTCAATTCCGGAAACGTGAGTTTTCTCGCTGTGATACCCTACAGTGAACGTATCAGCAACTTACATGGTCTATCTAGCACTTATCCTTTTCTTCTCTAAATCCCTTCTACGCCACCCAATGGCTCGCTCCAACATCGACGAATTCACTGGTGACTCCCACTTCCAATGGGTGATCCCTGACCCTGCGCACGAAACGGGTGAAATCGGCCCCAACGAAGCCATCCACCGCGTCATCCTCTGCACTGGCCAAGTCTACGCCGCCCTTGTCAAAGAACGGCAGCTCCGCGATCTCAGGGACGTAGCTATCACGCGCATCGAACAACTGCACCCGTTCCCCTGGCAACAACTCAAAGAAAACCTGGACTCGTATCCAAATGCGCAGAATATCATCTGGTGCCAGGAAGAGCCGTTGAATGCGGGGGCATGGAGTTTCATGCAGCCCAGGATTGAGACGCTACTAAATCAGACAGAGTGGCATAATAGGAGACATGTTATGTATGCGGGTAGGAATCCGAGTGCCAGTGTGGCGACGGGGTTGAAGAGTGCGCATCAAAAGGAGGAGAAGGATTTGTTGGAGATGGCGTTTAGTGTGAAGCAGGATAAGCTTAAGGGGGAGTAGATTTGGTGGATACGGTGGTGGAGTGGGGTGCTTTGTAGGATAGGATTCGATGGCTTCACTCAGCTTTTTAGTTGGGTATTGCGTGTGGGACTGAAAGGAGAGTGCGTGCATATGGATGCCATAATTTGTGTGGCGGAAACAAAATCATCCCTTGTGTACTATTCCCCCCTTTCTCTTTCGGTTTTCTAGGGGTTTCTAGCCTGCGTTCTGAGATAAAGCACACACATCTTCCTCTCTTCCCCTTTCCTTTTTTTTTTGTTTGGGATTTGGTGGTAGTCAGCGCACGTTGGACAGGAGGAAGGCTTGGAACATTTTGTGTCTTTACTTGCATACTTTAGCGTTTGTAGATTATTATGATGTCTATGAGCATTGAGTGTAGGATAAAAGTTGGTATGTTTGATTCCCTGATATGTGTGTAGGGCCGTATATACAGACTTATGTTGCTAGAGGGTAAAGTATGTTCTCTGACTTTAGGTATAGAGCGAGTAAGTGAATGTGAGTGAGTGTTATGAGTGAGTGAGAGAGGGTGGTGATAGTGATGGTGGAGATGAAGTTGAAGATGTTTTGTGCAAGGTGGAGATATGGGTTGACGTAAGAATAGGTCGCACCAATGGCAGCCGCCTTACCACGTTTGGACACAGCCAGAGATGCCAAAAATCAAATCATGAGAGTATGGTATTCCATTATTCCTCTTCCCCCCGACAAAGCAGCAGCAGTATATAGTATTCTAGCGATGATCCACAGTCATCCCAACCTAACCCAACCTAAGTAACTGCGTTGTCCCGCGGGTTTCCCACGCCAAACTCCGATACGCCACTTTCAGCGCTGAGTAAGAAGCAAGTCGACATCAAAAGCTCGAGAGAGGGGTATGCTTACATGGGTCTCGTGAAGAACAAAGGAGAAAATAGTAAAAGTCCGCAGATTGTCCGGCAGTGTACTGTAAGGAGAAGTGATATTCAAGTCGACCGTAGCTATAGCCTACGCTCTTAATCTCTCGAAGCTGTGTCACCCTGAGAGCTTCTTATCTTTCTGAGCTTTGATAGAGCAGATAGGCATTTCAGACTCAAGATTCGAATTGCGTCCAGGGGTGTCCGTCGCACCTCTGCTCAAACGCCTGCATCTCTCCTTATGACGCGAAGATGCGGACGTTAAGATCCACGCTACCCGTCGCAATGACACATCTTATCCCTGCTTTTGAAGCTCCTTCCTCTTTCTTCTTCGCTACGCCGTTTACAGCTGTGCCATTTGTTTCCCCATTGACCGCTACATCTTTGACTACGTTTGGCGCCCAACGAATGCAGCTTACGAAATGACCATGTGCATCCTCGACTGTTTTCACGCACCGGCCTTCCTGCGTGAGATCCCAGCAGCGGATCGTCTTGTCGTCGCCCACCGAAAGAAGGTATTTGCCTCCGGGGTGAAAAACTAGACCTCTGACCCAGTTGTCATGGCCGACAAGGGTTTTGATGAGCGTTCCTCGGCCGTCCCAGAGCTTGATTGTTTTATCCCGTGACCCTGTGGCCATGAATTCGGCGGAGCTGCTGAGCGGAGGCGGTTTCTTAAGACCGGCCAGGGAAGCGAGGCTCGAGTAGGATACTGGAGGCGCTATGGCGACGCACTCGATGAAGTGCTCGTGGCCCAGAAATGTGCATTTAGCCTCGCCCGAGTTGGCGTCCCATAGTCGTGCCGTCTGGTCGTTTCCTGCTGATAGTAGCCACCGGCCGTCAAAGCTTGGCGCAACGTCGCGTACCCAGTCTCCGTGGCCCCGTATTGTCTTCACGCAGTATCCTGTTGTGACATCCCATACTCGCAGTGTCTTATCCCGGGAGGCAGATACGAGGAGGTTGCCGGAAGAGGGCGAGCCAGCGGCGCCGCTGGGGACGAAGCGAATTGACGAGACGGAATGGTCGTGGCCAGGGAGCGTGCGGATGTTCTTGTAGTCGTCAGAAGGGTCCCACAGTTTGATGGTCAAGTCGCTCGAGCATGATGCTAGAAGTGTTCCGCCCCTTGGTCCGCCAAAGTCGACGTCCAGCACACCCTTGGTGTGTCCCTTTACTGTACGCTCCAGTTCTCCCAATTCCCAGTCCCAGATTTTTATTGTAGTGTCTTCAGAGCCGGAGGCGAGGGACGAAAATATGGGGTGGAAGGCGACGCATGTGATGGGCTGTCGGTGCGACTGGAGGGTGTGGCGTGCAGGCGCTCGAGGTAGCCAACTTGTGGGGTCTTGGTTTCTGCGCAGGAGGGAAGTCGGGGTTGTCGAGTCGAGTTCATTCTGGAGGCTCTGATTCCGCTGTTCTAGTTCGAGGACCTGAAGCAGTGAGCATCTCGACCGCGCAGAGAAGTTTCTGGGGGAGAACAACCTTCTTCTGCAGCCGCACCACACTGGTCCACTTTTTCTCCAGCAACCCCTCGTACTTCTTCCGTGTCGCATCGTCGAAGCTCGCGGGGATGTTGGCTTCTTGTCGCAAAGCCACGATGGTATTTGGAGCATTGATAACGCCGAGGTATGCCACTATGGCCTTGTTACTGTCCGCATGCTCCGTTAGCATATCGGCCTTAGGGATGTTGCAAAGGGCACCCTACAGCTCCTCTGCCTGCCGATCTGTCAAAATAGTGCTCATGGCTGCGCAGTGTGTTCATCCGGGGCCGCGATCAGAGGCGACCATGGACTCAAGGAGGCGGTTCTAGCTTGCGGGTGCCGGCCGACGGGTTATGCGCAATGTTTGGAGAGGGATTGCCGGGAGTCTTGGCGGGGGGATGGGTGTTGGAGATTTTGCGATGAGCGGTCGGGGGGGGAGGGGGACGAAGAGCGCTTTTTGGGGGGGGTGAGTGAGAGGGTCCGGTGAAGAGTACGACGAAAGCGAGTGCAGCTGGTGAAAGCGACAAGCAGGTGGGGGATATAGCAGGGGGTGACTGAATATTTTGAGGCCCTGATCAGAAGCTCAGCCTGTGTCTCATGGGGCGGCCGATGATGTCTTCGGTTGTTGTGGGAACGGACGCCCAGCACGCAGCCGACAACGAAACTTTGCGGCACCACCACCCCCCCCCCCCCCCCCCCCCCCCCCCCCAAACACCACCAAACCCTCACGACATACATCCAGCGCCGGCCGAGACAGACAGTCGCGCCTTAGACACCCTCCGGGACACGTCCAGACACTGTTTTGCGCGCGATAATACGCCATCCCCCCACAGTACCTGGGTAAGTCGCCTTACCCTTCTCTGCGCTTTCCCTCTGCAGCCCACCAGCCCACCACGTCGCCATGGCCAACACGCACAGCCCCCCCCCCGCGCTGTCCTGGCTGTGAGCGCCCCCCTTCTCCGCGCTCTATGACCGCCTACATGAGCCCCTCCCTCCCAAACAATGTCACTGACCCGTCCCCTAGCTTTCCTCTGCTCTGACACCCCCCCCACCACCACCACCACCACCACAATACCATCCACACCATGGCCGACCAGGAAGAGGACTTTAGTTCCCTTCCGCTTCCCGATCGCTTCATTCACAAGAACTGGAAAGTCAGGAAAGAGGGCTACGAAGCCGCCGCCAAAGAGTTCGACATCGCCCCCAGCGAAGCAGACCCCGTGGTGCGCCAGTTCATACAAGACGCGAATATCTGGAAAGGAGTGGTGGGCGACTCCAACGTGGCAGCACAGCAAGAAGGCCTCGGTGCGCTATGCTCATTTCTTCAGATTGCAGGAACATCGGGTTGCACGCGGTATGATCTCACACTCTTGTTTTGATCCCCCCATATTGATAAACATTGGCTTAGGACGCGGAATATCACGATAACCACCATCGCCGAGAAGGGCCTTCCATCGACGAGGCCCGCAGCGAAGCAAAAATCACTCGAAGCCCTGCTCCTGTACGTTGAGCTCGATAAGGCGGACCCTGTTATCGAAGAACTCATTCCACTACTTTCACACAAACAACCCAAAATCATCGCCGCAACCCTCGATGCCCTAGCGCAGATATATCACGTCTATGGCTGCAAGACGGTGGAGCCCAAGCCCGTCCTCAAGGTGCTTCCCAAAGTTTTCGGTCACGCTGACAAGAATGTCCGTGCCAAGGCCCAGGAGTTAACCGTCGAATTCTACCGATGGCTCAAGGAGGGTATGAAACCCCTGTTTTGGAACGATCTCAAGCCCGTCCAGCAGCAAGACTTGGACAAGCTATTCGAAAAGGTGAAAAATGACCCCCCTCCAAAACAGGAACGTCTTCTCCGCTCACAGCAAGCCGTGAAAGAGTCGGCTGCTGCGGTTGGCGGCGATGACGATGTTGCCGAAGAAGAAGAAGAAGACGTCGTCATTGATCTCGAACCAGAATACGAGGCTGTGGATGTTTTGTCCAAGATTCCGAAGGACTATACCGAACGGCTCGCTTCTTCCAAATGGAAAGATCGAAAAGAGGCTCTTGATGAGGTGCATAAAGCACTGGATTATCCCAAAATTGCCGAAGGCCACTTTGACGAGCTGGTCCGAGGATTCGCCAAATGCATGAAGGACGCCAACATTGCCGTCGTGTCAACTGCAGCAAATTGTGTTGAGCTGTTAGCAAAGGGCTTGCGTAGGAGCTTTGCCAAGTACCGCTCCATTATCATGAACCCAATGATGGAGCGGCTGAAAGAGAAGAAACAGGCAGTGACGGACGCGATAGGGGGAGCCTTAGACGCAGTTTTTGCCTCAACCAGTTTCCAGGACTGTCTTGAGGAAATTCTCGAATTTTTGAAGCACAAAAACCCGCAGGTTAAACTCGAGTCAACGCGGTTCCTCATCCGATGCCTCAAGACAACACGAGACGCACCCTCGCCTGCCGAGGTCAAAGCAATCGCAGACGCAGCAACAAAGCTACTGACAGAATCACAAGAGGTGCAAAGGTCTGCCGGCGCAGAAGTATTGGGAACACTTTGGAAGATTATGGGCGACCGTATCATGAATGCACATCTCGATGGTTTGGACGAAATCCGCAAGACTAAGATCAAGGAGTACTACGATTCTGCAGAAGTCAGAGCGAAATACAAGCCCAAACCCGTGGCACCCCCCAAAGCTGCAGCTCCTCCAGCAGGGAAGCGGCCCATGCCAGGGAAACGGCCTCCTCCTGGTGGTGTCAAGAGGCCGACTCCTCCAGCCGCAGCCCCTCCACCGCCCCAAGAGGAGCCAACCGCCCCCTTGGCACCCAAGCCCACATCTCGGCCAGGAGCCTCGAAACTAGCTGCTCCGAAGTCGGGTTTGGCTGCCCCTTCGCGATTAGGGGGCTTGAAGAAGCCTGGATCTGGCATGGCGGCTGCCTCACCTCGGCGGCCTGTTGTATCACCTCCCCTCGAAGAAGCACCCCCACCACCCCAACCTCGACTTGGCCTGGCACCCGGACGAGGGCTTGCTGGACGACCACTTGGAAAACTTCACGCGGAGCCCTCACAGGCTCCAATGGCCGTAGCACCAGTAAACGATGGGCTTGGCATAGTGGAGAAAGCCGAGTTGGCAGATCTTCGCTCTGAAGTAGAGCAATTACGACGGCACAACGAGGAAATTCGTGCAGAAAGAACGAAACTCACCTCGCAAATACATGAACTTCAGAACCAGAACGCTCAGCTAATCGAAGACCATACCCGCGACGTCCTATCGATCAAAGCTAAAGAAACACAGCTCGTCCGCGCACGGAGCGATAACGAGGCTGCAGAGCAAACTGTTCTCAACCAACGACGGGAAATCGACCGTCTCAAGCGGGAGCTTAGCCGCCAAGTACGCGCAACGAGCCCCGCGCCTCTCGATGTGTCAGATCAAATCTACGCTGATACCAACGCCAACGGAGGAGCACGATTTGTAGATTCGGGATATGGCAGTACGGGACTGTATGGCGGGCGTAACAGGGGATTCGGAGCACAGCCCACAAGCCCAGTCGGCGAAGGTAAGGAGAACATGATTGATGGTTCTCTTTCCCGTCCTGGCAGTACTTTGAGTGGGAAGCTAAGTCCTTTGCGCGCGGGTACAGGGTCTACGAAATCGTCATTATCCTCTCGAGGCGGTAGAATGAGCCCACCGGCGAGTACGGGCGGCGGGCAGGCAAACACGGGTGCTGAGAGCTGGAAACGCGCAGCTGAGGTGACGCAGAATTTGAAACAGAGGATTGAAATGATGAAGGTAAGTCATGTTCGTCGGTATGATATGTGCACTTGCGAGCATTTTTGGGGTGGAAGGCGGTTGGAAGTCGTGGATGGGGACGAGGTAAAGCATAGCGCCTAACCTCGAGCTCTCGCCCTTCGGCTTTCCTCAGCCCCGACCCTCCCTCAACCTCTTTGTGCGACAGATGACTTTGATAATAAGTGCTAACCACTCATGTAGGCGAAACAAGGCATCGGGAGGCCACAGCAATAGTGCACCATTGTGCACCAAACACGCGTGTTTGGCCCCTGCTTCTGGCTGCTTCTGCTCTGTAGCCACAAGAGAGCCTTATGCAATTGATTGACTCAAGGCTCGGGACCCGCACCAAACCCAAGGAAAGGTCACACAGAAATGACCACCCGGCACTTGTTGCGGAACCGAGCACGACATTTCAGCTCAGCTCAGACCAATCCAACTCAGCTTCTTTTTCTTCATCTTCAAGACCAACGGGTTTGCATAGTTCGCGTTGGGGTTGCACTACTCGGATTTGCATGTGAGTCGGAGAACGGGGCTATGTGGATTTCCCGATGATGTTTTCGGAGTGTGAGCGGGTGCCGGGCATTACATTTTTCATGATGGATGGACGGCGTTTCGGTGCGTTTACGTAGGGTTGAATGGATGGGCGGTTGGGAACATAGCATGGCTTTTCTGTGAGCCTCAGACCAAGCCTTTTCTATTACCTTTTGTTGCTAATTTTTTGGAATAAGACTGGAGGGAAGGGTATGCATGACAAGGAAGGAAGTTTCAACCAGTCATGATACCGAGGCGCTTTGTTTTCCCTTCTTTTGATGGATTACTAGAGAGATCCCCCCAGAAATAGTTTAGTCGTAATATGTTATTTTGTTTACAGCACGACGGAGTGGAGTGTATGAGAGCGAGTTTTGAGAACATGCTTGAGTGATCGTGCTGCATCGTTCATCTCATCAGATTTGTGCCTACCAGAGGCCACATTGGAGTAGCATATGCTGGGTTACCTTCCTTCTCCAGATCACGACTCCATGTCCACGAGGCCTAAGCTCCTTCTTCGTTGACGACGTCATAATTTTACACCCTCGCACCTTCGACTTCAGTACTCAGTCCAACTGAGGTCGTTCCATACGTTGGCCTCCAGCCTATCCTCGTACGGCTATGTCCAAATGATTAACGTTCGTTGCCGCTCGGCTGCAAGCTTCGGCACCAGCATTAGTGTGAAGACAGACACGCCGTTTATGGAAATTTTCTCGAGTCTTTAAACTATAGATCAAGCCTAGAGATAGAGGTCTAGACAGCTCTAGCTAAATACTTGATTGACTGAACATCGACTTCAGGGTTGGCTGTTGGCTAGGTAGACTGAGGGGAAGGGAAGATGGGGGGTGATGTGAGTGAGTGTATTGGTGAAATGGAATAGTGTTAGAGATTGGGGGAGTGCGGTGGGAATCACAATGGTAGAAGTAGACACAATATACTCGATTCAAGGCTAAGCCGTCTCTACTGCTTTATGATGTGTGTCTAAGGATGAACCATTCAATCTGCATGCACAGCAGATTGCGGCCCATCAAATCAAATATCTTGCCTAACGATGGCGCAATTAATCAAACCCAGCTATGAGACCCAACCATGACCTGGTCATGACATCCAGGATATCCCCTCGATGACTACAAAATCTCTGTGCTTTACAGCTGCACTATGCAGGACATCCTTCTACTCGCAGGATCTGATACAAACGCAATGCGGGGGTATGTTAGTACCGCTTACGTGCATTCCATGCATTCCAGATCATGCAAGATCTAGTCTCCCTAGAGATATGGGTCGGAGTCGGGCGTGCGGAAGAATGACGTGGTGGGAGTTGGATATGCATGCGGACGGAATAGTCAGCAGTGGGAATTTGAAGCGGCAAAGTTCGAGGAGCCATCTCGAAGACTAAGAAATAATTCGAGAAGAGGACGTAGATGATTCACTGAAGCTTCTAGTTGAGAACTAGGTATTTGATCCGCATTCCACAGCAGCTCTCCGTTGCCAAGAACACAACATCTGATCAGCCTCTCCTTGGTGTATGACATTAGAGACCTTTATCAGCCCGTCTGAGTTCTTTACCCTCACTCATGTGAATTCAATGCTATGCAGAGATCAAAGTTTGCACGTTTCACGTCCATACTATTCCATATTGCGCACTCTGTCCATCTTCCTTTATACAGCCCTTCGCAATCACTAACGCAAAACCGCCCGGTAGGCTAGCAAGAAATCTCGCTGCAAATACAAAGAGTAAGGGAAACAAATTAGCATTACGGACTAAGCATATCACACATCTTAAATCTAAATGGGCGAAAAGAATATATCCGTCCCTAATGCACCAGTTTTCCAAAGACTGACCAAAGACGCCAAAAGCAGCCCGCAAAGCCGATTCTTGAAACAATGCCGTAACAAAATCCCCCCGTTTTCTGGAGTTCTAATGATCCTATTGTTCTGTCCTGACGCGCTTACAGTCTCTAAGGAGGAGTAGAGGTTCAGTACAGGATACCACCGGCCTTCTTGCAAGCTGTAGCGACGGCGGTGGGAGTCGTGGTTGAGGTGATGGTGTATCTGTGGCATGCTATTAATGGAAATGGTGAAAAGGGGGTTTAAGGGGATCAAGACGTACGTGTACTTGAAGGCTTTGGTGGTGATGCTGGTGGCGATGATGTAGCGAGTGACAGTGCGAGTTGGTGTAGGCGCGGTGACGGTGACCGGGGGAGCGACTGTGGTGCCGCTAAGTACGGTAATGGGCGCGGGAGTAACGGTCTGGGTAAGAGTGGTGGTGACTAAATCTCATCAGCAAGCAATCATTGGGCTCTGAGTTAGAACGAATCATACTAAGGATGGTAGCAGTGGTAGCCGCAGCCGTACTGGTTGAAGTAACAGTCGTCCAATCCGCAGTGTTGGCATCCGTGATGACCAGTGGCTGAGGGTCCGGAGCACGACCTTGAAGCCTGGCCCTCCTCTCCTTTACAAATTTCGCTTTCTCGCCGTCATAATGGCCCCTGCGGTACTTAGCACTCAATTTGACAGCCATTGGGCCAACAGTTGGTGTAATGGTGGCAGAAGGATCATGGCGAGACTGGCGGGTAGGCGTCTTGCAACTCGCGGTCTTAGTCATAGTAACTGGCACGACTTCAAGAGTGTACTTAGTTAGTTTGAGAGTTAGAAGCGTCTTAGTCGAGGTTGAGGTCACCCGGGAAGGTGTGATCGTCACGGTGGGCATAACTGTTGTTTTCGGGCTGGTGACTGTGCTGGGAGGCAGTGTTGAAGTCGTGGTGTCGGTTGCAGTGGTTGTTACGTCTAAGGGCTTGATCAGAAAATTGTTTACATGGCTATGAGAGTGCTCCCAACTTACTAACTAGAGGAGTGGTCACAACTGTGGCTGTCACAGTAGGCGTGTACTATTGGATGTCAATTGAAATCTTCAGCATTGGATGGTTCAACTTACAGTGCTCGTCGATTGAGGTCCCACGGACAAGGAGAAATCGCGCTCATAGGCAATGGGATTACCGCTGTCGCCATTGTTGCTAATAATGACCACAGACCAATCGCCCGAGGACAACTGACTCTTCTCTATCGGGCTACACAAAGTTCAGCACTGGAGTTAAATTCACTTTCTCAAGAACTCCCACCATGTCGAGAGCATGTTGGTATCATCTGGCGTCAAATTGGTCTCTGAGCATTCCGTTTGTTCACCGGTGGGATCCACAAGAATGTTGTATGCAGTATCAGCCTGGCAGCCACCGAATTGAGAGACGAAGGTGAAGTTGTCGTTTGAGAGAGAATTCTGGAAATACGATCCACCATTCTGAAAATCCATGCCATAGGAGACACATGTCTGAGCCAGCACCGTGCGTACACTAAGGGCTATGAGGCCAATCCGGGAAACGAGGGAAGTCATGGTTAGGACCGCCTGTACAAACTAAAGGAGGCGAGTGATGGCAAAGACACGAAGAATGAGCTGGAAGAGAACGATCCCGAGTGATGAGAATGAAATTGAGAGAGAGCGTGCAGCAAACTTAAGAAGGCTCGGACTGAGTGTGCAATCGGAACATAGAATCAGTGGGCTTTTATCTCCTCTAATTCCGGTAACTATGATGCAAACCTTTGATGAATCTGCCGACTATTACCGTGAATGTGAAAAAAGTCAGTTCCGGACGGCACTCATTCATGGCGAGGGACCCGCTGTTCCCACAATCATATCCGGCTGCAGACGTCTACTGTGTAGGGCCCCAAACGGGAGGCCAGGTTTCTTCGTTGACCCGGAGTCTGGCCTAGCACTCGCTTATTGGTTCCCCTTGTGGATGCACAGCATTATTGTTGACATCCCACAAACTCCAGGCTATTATAGCTGTGTACCTACAGGAGAGGAAGGCGATCCAGACGTACGGACGGGCTTTGAGAACCTTGCATGTCCGATCGCGAGGGGCCCATAACATCGAGGAATTCATGGGAATGGGATAATGCATGGAGGGGTTGACACTACCCAGAACTAGAGTTGAGGCTGCTTTTGAGGCTGACTTTACCCCTGGGCTGCTGGCAAGATCCGCTTATCCGATGGCGGTATGATGAAGTGGTGGTGGAGCTCTTGCATGATGCGAGCTAAAATTTCCACTAGTTGCAAAATTGACTGCAGGGAAGCTGAAGGTAATGCAGCAGAAAGTGATGAAAAACCGAGTCGCACTGATCATGGTTCGTTCTAGTGATTATCGGAAGACTGTCCGTAGTTTGGTCGTAGTCAGCCTCTATAGGCCCCCTATATTTGGAGAACGGTGGCACCCTATAACGGCAAGACACGGGACGGGAAGAACCGCGGCGTGGTAACGCTCAATAATGATGAACTTTAACGAAAGGTCTGGGATCAACATGGATCAGCATGATGTCTCGACCTTTGGCGAAATTAATTCACATCCTCAAATTCATACCACAGCGGTAGGGCTTAGTCATAGAATCCAAGTCTCCTAGATAACGTATTAGCACGAAAGGGATTAGTTCTGGGGTCGGAGAAGGTCTTCGTTGCTGTCCATTGACGATATGCAGCTAAGGTGAGGCACAGGTAAACTATCGAGCCATAAGCCACCCCGGAGCGAGGAAAATGCTTGTCTCCTCTCCTTCTGAGCAAGGGACGTGCTGACCTGAGGCGAGTGTGGCTTCAAAAACACCGATTGGGGGCTTATGTGTGCCGTGCCCCGTCATCGGAGAAATGGTGGGGAGCCATTCCGAGCGGGCCACCTGCATGCCAATGGGTCCAGATAGGCGAGAAGGCGTTGCAAGAGCCCCCAAGGCCGCTTCCAAGAGGTGCAAGAACGGCGAAGATGGCTGACTATCAGATGCCACAATATTGGGTACGGCATGTTTCGTCCCGTGGGTTATGGTTGTCAGCGTCACGTGGAGGGTCCTCGAGGGTAGGCTAAACCTGTATGTAAGAAGTGATCCTGTGAGTTGTACAGCTCTAAGATATAGAGCTATCGCTGACAGCTTCAGTAGACTGGCCCACTTCTGCGGCCCTTTGCCAGTGTTTCTTGAACCTAGCTAGAAGTGAGCGATAACGTCACCGCACAGCACCTCGCACTCGTATGGAGATGTTGAAATGCCGACAAGCTGAATGCACGAAGCTGCACCCGGTCCGGTTGCACAGTCTTTGGGCGTAGTACGGGGCAAGAATCTTTCCGCGCATGGCCTGACTCTTGATGGAAGGCATGAATGCTTCGGCGAGTGAGAGACAGGAACAGAGATATGCAAGGCACTATGCATGTGGCTTAAATAACGGTGCGTTGCAAACTTTCCTGACACCGTGGGAGTACGGGTCAGAGTTTGTTGTCTGGGGTGGTGCTTGAGTTGGAGTCGGGGTGCCCTCAGCCTGAGCAGTGAAGTCAAATCTCGATGATCCGACGACCGGGTTTCGCTCAATCGCGATGCCTGCACATGCAGCCTTCCCTAGTCGGCAATGCGCTAAACTCGACAGGGGAGATAGAGTATTGATTTCTGCATCTTCGGCCTCACGACTCTCGCCTCCATCAAATCTCCGCCGTGAACAACTTCATCACACCTCAACGTCGTCTCTCTCCATTGTCCGCTTGACTCGGCTTGCCTTAGGAAACACATGGCGGCTGGCTGCCAACACCATGCTTCATCCATGTCTTCGCCCACCTTCTTGCTAGCCTCGCTAAAAAATCTGCGGGACCTCACCACCACCATTCGGACTCCAGAAGCCTTTCAACGCCATTTTCAATATCAAATCCTCTTAACTGGGAACGCCATGGGAAAGCTGACGTATACGACCTGCCATGGCTCCACTCCATTGCCGGACACTAGGAAACACGCTACTTCTCCAGCTTTACTGCATCTTGATGCTCCTGTGCTTCTTTGGGGGTGCGAAACATCGGTATGGTATTTGGAAAACACGCGAGCTTTGTGCAACTCAGGGTACAGGCGCCAAAAGCTTGTTGATCCATTTGTTCAGTATGACGGCCATCTTCAGGCCCGAGTTGTCGGGGTTGATCTGATTCCGGTTCGGCCAGTCGCCAGCCCGCAATTCTCCCCGTCAACCTCAACCACCTACTCCTCCTAACCTATCCTAACGCTTTTCGTTTTGGGTTATTCCTGCTCTAGCAAGTCCCGTCCTTGCAGATCGGTCTTGGCTTAGGCGTCATGGGGATCCGGCCCACTCTCCTGTCTCAATGTAGCCAAAACTTTTGATTTGCTGGTTGCAGCTACTACACGACCGGGTCACCGGTTTGCTCGCACTAGAGTCCCATCACAGCCTGGTGCTTGCATTCTGAATATTCTATTCCAGGAGTATTCCCCAGTTGAATAGCTTATGACTGCAGCGACTATGGTGGCGACGCCACTACATTGGGCAGTCAGGAAATCCGAACCAGGGGTGAACCCGTAGCAAACACGACAGAACACGATAGGATGGCTATGGCAGCTGTCGTTCCGACATTTTCGGCGCCGTCGTAGCCATGAAGATGAAAGGTATATCTAGGGTCTTTCTCTGCATACACCTTTCCACTTCATCCAGCAACCGATCTTCCTTCCGTAAGAAGCCTTGATCGTTGAAAGCCCTCTCTTCGTGTTCATTCTTTGCTGATCTACGGCGATTCCTCAATCCCTCCTAGCATTTCGTGAGGCAGAAGAACTTTCGAATATGCGCATTCAATACCTAGTTAGCACCTGCCTCGCGGCAATTACTTCCACATCCCTAGCAGAACACATTCCATTTGATCACATCCTGTGGGGAGAGGCTGGGCCAGCTGGCAATCATCTCCAGGTCCGTGCTACCAGCACTACATCCGCTACCCCGACATCGACAAAAGTAGCAGACTCTGCTTGCACCAACGGTCCCCTAACAAGAAGTTGTTGGTCGAATGGTTACAGTGTTGCCACGGATTTCGACGCCAAATGGCCAACCACTGGAAACACAGTATCTTATAATCTTGAGATCACCAATGGCACGTGTAATCCAGACGGTCATGGATCAAAGCCCTGCCAACTTTTCAACAACCAATACCCAGGTCCTCTCATTACCGCTAGTACGTCGTATTTATAAACAAAGTACTGTTATTATGCTAACATGCTTTGCAGACTGGGGTGATACCATTTCAGTCACGGTCAAGAATTCCTTAACTGCAAACGGTACTGGTGTCCACTGGCATGGTATCCGCCAGCTCGGTACCTGCCCCCAGGATGGCGTCCCTGGTATTACCGAGTGTCCGTTAGCCCCAGGCGATACCAAGACCTATACATTCAAAGCGACCCAATTCGGGACGACATGGTATCATTCTCACTACAGCTCTCAGTATGGTGAAGGTGCATTTGGCCCTATAGTTATTAATGGCCCTGCTTCCGCCAATTACGACATCGACCTAGGTCCAATGATGCTAAACGACTTCTACTACCAGACAGCATTCCAAGTCGGCTCGATTGCCCATCAAAACTTGCAAAATGGCGCGCCACCACCACCTGCTGACAACCTCATCGTCAATGGAACTAACAAGAACGCCAATGGCGGTGGATCCTATGGCAAGGTCACATTGACCAAAGGCAAGAAATACCGCCTCCGTCTCATCAACATGAGCGTTGACAACAACATTCGTGTCTCTCTGGACAATCATCCATTCCAGGTGATCACCGCCGACCTTGTTCCCATCAAGCCATTCGTAGCGAACTGGGTTCTTCTCGCGATTGGCCAAAGATATGATGTAATATTTACCGCAAACCAGACGGCTGACAACTACTGGTTCCGCGCAGAGGTTGCCACAGACTGCGCCAGCTCCAACAACTTCCATGGTCGAAGCATCTTTACTTATTCAGGTGCTAGCGGTAATGACCCTACTACAAGCGCCTTTGCCAATCCATCCACTGGCTGCGTCGACATGAGCCCTCTTGTTCCATGGGTCAAGAACACCGTCGATAGCACAGCTTTCGTTAATCAGGTCGGTAACCTTCAAGTAGACTTGGCGCAAGAGCAAGCTACGACCAACGGTCAAAACATTGTCGTCTGGGCCGTCAATTTCACAGCTGTAAGTACTTTCCGCCACTGCTGGGTTCCAAGCTAACAATGCTTGCTAGATCAACGTCGACTGGGACAAGCCGACTCTCGAGTATGTTAAGACGGGGAATACCAGCTATCCTAGTGTGTTCAACCTCATCGAGATTCCTAATGAGGGTATTTGGTCGTACTGGATCATCCAGGAGACCCCAGGAACCCTAGTTCCTATTCCCCATCCCATTCATTTGCATGGACACGACTTCTACGTCCTCGGCACGGGATCTGGCACCTTCGACAAGAGCACTTCTCCTAGCACTCTACAATACGACAACCCGATCCGCCGTGATACCACCTTCTTGCCCGGAGGTGGGTGGCTCGCTATTGGCTTCCCTACCGATAGTAAGTTCATCCCCTGCATGCTCATGAACACTGCTAACTTTTACACAGACCCCGGCGCCTGGCTCATGCATTGCCACATCGCATGGCATGTTGCCGACGGCCTCGCCGTCCAGTTCCTGGAGAGCAAGAGCACCATGCCATTGCCCGACTCCGCCTGGGAGTCAACTTGCTCCAAGTTCCAGACTTATGACAAGAACCCTGGTTGGCCTAAGACTGACTCGGGACTGAAGGCTAGAGGCATCGAGTCTCAGTAATCATTCTCAAACCCCTGAGTCTTTAATATTCTTTTTATTCTACCCCAAACATTACATGAAAGGGGAGAAGTGTTTTAGATGGAGTTGTTAGCTTGCTCCTGGCGAATGTTCGTCCGGCCAATATAATTCGAAAAAATGATGAATCATTATTGGAGTTTGGTGGCTTGGAGTCGATCTCTAATCAAGGACTGCCTTTTTTTTCTTCGGGGTGTTTGGTGGATTTAGGGGGCCGGAAATTTTCGGACCTGTATATATCTCCTAATTCTCATCTTACACTTTTAGCATTTCTATTGCCTCTTCGCTTGAGGAATTAAGACTCTTGGTGGTTTGACCTGAGTTCTAATTATGAAACTCGCTTTGTACGCAGTGGTGTCCAAAGTACGCTTTGGCGGCAGTGGGACGTCTTCGGCCTGATATGTTGGGATTGCTCAGTTTGGAATGGGAAAGGATCCAGACCAAGTCGAGGATCGGTCCTTGGTGTGACTCCATACAGGATCAATGTTCTCTTCCCCACCTTCTAACCCATTCTAACGTTTTCGCACTTCCAGTCCTATAAATTTCTTCTAGTTCTGGCGAATCCCTTCAGGGGAAAGGGGCGAAAGGGAACGGCTCATGGCAAAGTCCTTAGGTTCGTCCAGAAAGAGATCGAAAGTGGAACTTCCACGTGGTGTGGCGTTAGGCGTATCGAGGATTGAAGACAATATATCTAGACGGGGAGGACAGACTGGATGGACTGGACGACGGATTTATGAGCCGAATCATAATAGCTAAAAATATAAAATCCCGCAAAAAGGAAAGTTTTAGATTTTCTTGCAAATAGCTACACGAGGTTCTCAGAGGGACAACCTCAGCTGTTTATATATCCTAACTCCCTCACGTCAGCCGCAGCCTCTAGGCCTAGGGAATGAATTGAGCGCATTTATTGCGCGCGTTTATCGCGCGCATTTATCGAACAAGGTATGAGCAAGATATGAGCACGTTTCCCAAGAATAGTAGCATCCGAACTGGTATAGCAGGGAAGGCTTAGACTTTACAGGTGTGCATCCCGGGGCTGGCTATGGGGTCCCGTGCTATCGGACAGATCACAAAATGCCTTTGATTCACTCCCGGAAGTCGGGAGTTCAGAGAGCTCTGAATAGGGTGAGATGCATGGTAAGCATGGAAATTTATTTCTAAATGGCGGGATGTACATACAATGACGCGTACTAGAGAGAAGAGAGATGACTGAAGATGGTGGGTTTTGGTATCTGGATGCAAGACTGATAGAGGAATATTTACTCGGAACCTTGAGTGCAGGTGGTGTTGGTTGAAGCCGCTTGCGCGGAGAAAGAATATCTAATATTTTTCCAGCATGCGTGCAAGAAATAGACAGCGGTAGATCAGAACAGGACTCATGCTCGGTCAGAGGGAATATGGCACAACCAACCGAACCGTACCGACAAAACGCCAGCTAATGTCATGTCTTCTTCAGTAATCCGACCCCTCAATCCCCAACTTTCCCTCGTTCTCTTCCATGTACGTTACCAAGTCCGCAATCGTGCACACCTTAATGCCCCACTTCTTCCCAAATGCCAAACACTCATCCCTCCTCATCATACCTCCACCTATTAGCTCCGTCTTCCCATCAACCGCCTCGCCGTCTGTGATCAGCTCGCAAATCACACCGACGGGTGGCTTACCCGCCAGCCTGCAAATATCGACAGCAGCCTCCGTATGTCCTCTCCTTACCCTCACCCCGCCCTCCCTCGCCTGCAGCGGGAGCACATGACCGGGCCGGCGAAAGTGCCCCGCCTTAGCCGTCGGATCCGCAAGCGTGCGGCACGTGAGACTGCGGTCTTGGGCGCTGATACCCGTTGTGACGCTGTCGTGCACAGCGTCAATGGACACGGCGTAGGCAGTGCGGTTCCTGTCCTCGTTGTCGGCGACCATTTGAGGGAGGTGCAGGGCGGCTGCGCGCGACACGGACAGCGGTGCACAGATGTAGCCAGATGTGTAGCGGATCATGAAGGAGGCTTTGGAGGGCGTGAGAGCAGATGCGGCGATAATGAGGTCGCCTTCGTTTTCGCGTGAGGGTGAGTCGAGGACGATGACGAATTCGTCGTTGGCTGTACGCGTGAGACGGCGTTCACACAAATTCAAAGCGGGTGTGAGAGAAGCGTACCAACTGCCCGTATGACGTCTGGAATCGAGTCGAAAGCCGGATGCGCAGGTGTGCCAGTCGCATGTCCAGTGACGCTATTCGCATGGCCATTAGTATGGCCATTTGTATGGTTGTGAAAGCCGTGGACGCCGTTGATACCATTCACGCCACTGGCAGTGCCATTGGTAAAGGTCGGCATACCGTCCGTGTTGCCAGGCATGGTTCAAGGACTTCCTCGACGTCTTGCTCTCTTTAAATATCGTGTCCGCGGAATTGTGGAAGCTGGTGGTGCTGGGCGTTGGAAATTGGAAATGCTTAGCCAAAAAGCTGGACCTCTTTGTAAGCCGACGGCCGGAGGTATCCGCGGGACGAGAGCGATGGGCAGTAAAAGTGACAGAACTGGGCGGCTGCTGTCTGTTCAGTGCACGATATCAAGTCAGGTCACCATGGTGGAGAATTGCGAAAGCTCTAGAGCGGAGCCACGGTAGATTACATAGTAGGGTTTGCCACGGTCGATGCATGTGCTTTCGAGTTGTCCTGCTCGGCGGTCGGTTGTGGGTGCTGCCTCGGACAGGGCCGAGGTCCCGCCTTTCGGCCGGTTCTAGATGCCGATTCCGACCCCGCGAAGGTCCACACTCCGATCACCTTCAGCTCAACCACTAATGACTCGCCCCTCGCTCACCGAAGGGGAAAACATCTGGCAGAAAACGGACCTCTGATTCCTCGCTCCGTATGCCTTCGTTCCTCAGCGGTGACTTTGTGTCCGTGTCGGCGATCGAGGTGTTTCGTCGCTAATATTCTCCTTACTATACACACACAACGGCTAAATCCCAGTCGCACGGTAACCAGGTAAATAACGGGTCTATCAGTTTGTGGCCAATTTTACTTGAAGGTTGGACCATAAACGAGGATGTGGAACAATTAGAAGGACGGGCAATACGTCTCTAAATGCCTGGCATCAAAAGAGAGAACAAAGCAACCATTTCTACCAGGTTGTGTGGGTAGATACTTGTTATTGTGGCTGCTCAAGTCCAATTAATCAAGCCCGTGTCTTCGTTATATACATTACGTTTTCTGTGGATTTTAGAAGCCACATACCCTTTAACTCAATTATCAAAACCTCGTCGCGACCCTGAGATAATGCAGTAGAAACTTCCCATTTGTGCACCAGTCGAAAGCCTATATTCGCAATTTATACGTACTAATAGTTCCTGTATTCATACTGCTGTGTCGGCATTTCGTAAGCCATCGCACTCCCCAAAAGTTCGCTTCTATTTACATCATAGGGAGGAGCAGGAGAAGCAGGAGAAGTGGGTGATGGTACAAACTGATATGACTGCCCGGGTTCCGGCGACCATTGCCGTATTGGCGCCTCCGCCATACCTATGACGGGTTGTATGGGCTTCCAATCAGGAACCGGTGGAATTGGCGCTACTGGAGGGGCTGGATTCGCCGCTGATGCTCCTGGAGGCGTGTTGTTATGCTTACGTCTAAAGATGAACACGCCGATTGCGGCGAATGCGAGGATTGCGGCGCCGCCCACGGATGCACCGGCAATGATGGGCACGTTGTTGGAATGAGTGATTTGGGCGGTAGAAGTCGATATTGCTGTTGCTGCTCCGGTCTCCGTTGCTGCTGCCGTTGCGTATTTGGGGGTTGAGATTGTGGAGGAGGTTATAACCAAGGTGACGGGAACAACGGCCCCGCCTCCTGAAGGGGTTTCTTGGAAACGTTAGGTTGCTTTAACGGGGTTGGGGTGAGGTGGTACATACGATCGACTACTGACGTGTAGACTACAACTATTGTTGACGGCTCCGGAGGTGGAGATGAGGCAACTTTGCTTGAAGGAGCGGCACTACTTGAAGCAACGGCACTACTTGAAGCAACAGCAGCGCTACTTGGAGGCTGTGGTGGTGCTGATGGGGCAGTAACAACCGTTTTCTCAGCTGTAGCAGTCGTGGTCTGGGTAACTGTGACCTGAGAAGGCGCAGGCTTCAGTGAGCTTATTGAGGTTGTTATTGTCACCTCCCAGCCGGACTGGCAATTATACATCGTCAAAGGATGGGAGTCGCCCCTAGTGCGATATATCGTTCCGGTTCCGCAAGTACTTGTACCGCCACTGTCGTTACGTTAGCAAACGTAAGCCATCGCAACGATGTTCGGACAGCGGCTTACCATGGTACAGGTGTAGCATTCTCAAAAAATGCGGTCCCGTCTCCGCAGAATGTCATAAAATCACAGAGCCCATTTCCACAACCTAAGCTCCGTTACAAACATATCTTCAACCTGTAGAGGCTAAGCTGACAATTTCCATAAGAGCCTGAGGTCGAGAAGAATCCCTTGTTACAGCTTCTGGTGATCCCTAGTCACCCAAGCAGTATTAGCGTCAGAGCAGTCAATGGAGTATCTGTGGATATAGCTAGGGAATGTAAAGTAACAGCGTACAATTGGTAATACCAGATGAATACCCAATAACGTTGGCTCCATTGTCTCTCTTGTCGAGCACAGCAGCAGCGGTAACTATGGGGTTTACCGCGATAGCAGAGCCCACAAGGCTAAGAAGAAGAAGAAGTGCTGTCGGACTTTGAAAAGATGCCATCACATGACCCGTGATCTTGGAGTTATCTAGGTAGTGCAAGGATGTATAGGCAGATGACAGGGTAGGATGAGGATAGAAAGCAGAGACTATAGAGACTGCGGCAGGAAAGAGAGACCTTAAGTGTGAACTCTATGGCGTGAGGCCTTTGGTAAGAAGGCTGAGGAACTGCTGTGAAGCAGCAGGTTATCACCCATTTCAGCGGAAGAGGCTTGAGGGAAGCGAGAAAACGAGGAAAAATAGCGAGACCCGCCACCACCCATCCACAACATTGGCATGGCAGCGCTCGAAATGGTATGGATTAGCGATTCATCTACATTTGAAAGACAAAGCTGAGGAGCAATGCTTCGGATTCCAGCCGATGAGAGTATCAGGTGGGGTTTTCCCACTCATTGCGGTATTGACATTAGGAGCGGTATTAGGGTCTAGATAGGAGCAGCCTCTGCAATAGCCCTGGAACAAGCGGGTGTGCGATCTTCAAATGAGTTCGTCGACGGACTGGGATGTTTCGTGTGGGGTGATGGTGCTTCCAACCATAGCAACATTCTTGTAGCTGAAAGGTGCCCATATTTGGCCTGACTAAGCCACTCTTTAATTGATAGAGATTTCGCCGAATCTACGACCTAGATTAGCCGACTTCAGAGTTGAGACTTCGTTGACCAAAGAGTTTGTAGCTCAATGTTCTCACGTGGTGGTGTTGTGGAACGTGCATTCTGGGCCCTGTTAAAGCTGCCAAACCATCATAAACAACCACCAACACAACCATGTCGCGGCCTATATCACGTCTCGCATTCCAGTTAGCTTCCCCAGCTTCACGCCCCACCCCGCCGCGGGCAGTCAGGCTGCCATGCCGAAAAGCGTGCGCCAATGCCTCCCCTCTATCCTCAACATACGCTCACTCGCTAGAAGACTACTCCGACCTCTCTCAACTCCGCTATGTGCGGGCCAGGCTGTAAGAACCTTCACAACAAGCCCCAATTATCTCAAGAAAGCCGGCAAGGCCAATAAGGGACACGCTCGTTCCGATTCCTCGCCGCCCGTGTCTGATTTGTCCGCTTCAACGTCCACGGATGAAGCATACGATGTGTCAATACTGGAGGCCAAGATCCTGAAGGCGATGGAGCACTTGACCCACGAGCTATCTCAATTGCGGTCAGGTGGGCGATTCAACCCTGAATTAGTAGAGTCGTTGAAAGTACAACTAGGCACTGTGAGCCGAGGGAAAGAATCAGTGCGGTTGTCGGAAATTGCACAAGTTGTACCGAAAGGCAGACTGCTCAACATTATGGTTGCTGAGAAGGAGGTGAGCATTTCTATTGCTGTGTTGCTCGACTAGAAAACTGATTGCGAATCCAGTACATCAAACCAATAAGCTCTGCTATCGCCGCCTCAAGCCACAATCTCGCTCCCCAGCAGCCCCATCCCGATTCTCCCCTCACTATACCTGTGCCGATTCCTCCGCCAACCGGCGAATCACGCATGGCTGCGCTTGATATGGCGCGGAAGGCTGCTGAACAAGCAGACAGGGCGATCCAGGACGCAAGAGCGGCGCATCATAAGAAGCTGAGGAAATTTCAGCTGGAGAAGTTGGTTCTGCCAGATGACCTCCAGAAGGCGACCAAACGAATGGAAGAGGTGGTCAAGAAAGGACATACCGAGGTGAAGAGGATAGTGGATGGTGCGAAGAGGGTCCTTGAGAGTCAGTAGGCGCTCCCTTCCTGGTCGAGCGTGGCATAGTTAGGAGGCATATCCCTCTGTAAACATATGTGTTCTATGGGTTTTAAAAACCCTTGAAAAATTCAGGTCATATGCATGATAAACCCTAGGCTTCAGTTAAGAAAAATACGTCTATTCAAATTCGTAAGGCTCTCTAAGCAACAACCATGCCCTTTCTATCTATCAAAACATTCTAATGTATCGCCCATCTTTTATCTTTTCATTAGTCTAGCTTGATCCTAGTGTCTGTTTCCATAATAGCGGGTGTCCTGTCCCTGGGACCCTGCCGAAGTATAACCCAGCTCAACATCGTCAGTCACAAGGTGTGCATGGGGCGGACTGAATCCCTTCTTCGCCATCTTCCTCTCTTCCTTACGCGCCTTCTTCTCAGCTTTCTTAGCCTTCTTCTCCGCCTTGCGCTCCTTGCGAGATGGGAACTCGGATTCAGGCCCCTGGAGAACCATGCCGGGATGGATGACTGTAAGAATGACGATACCCAGAAGCATGGGGAAAGCGTCGAGGATGAGCGCGTAGATTTCGTGGTAGGGCAGCGGATTCGAGATGTCTACGCCCGCGGAGAACTCGATTAGGCGGAAGACGATTCGCATGATGATGAGCGCTAATACAACGTAGAGTGCGCACGTAAGCCACATCCACTTCTTATTTTTGGCCGTCGGGACGGCTCCGGTGTTCTGGAGGCGTAGATACTCGACGTGGAAGCGTGCAATAAGCACGGTGAAGAGGAGAATGAAAGCCCCTTGGATGCCAACCCCAGTCATGTAGATGTTCTTTCCAAGCTTCTGGGTATCAGCAGAAGATCCCGGAGAAAGCATCGAGCCGCCAATGCCTTGGACGAGGAAGGACAGGATATCAAGCCAGACGAAGTATTTCCCAATGCTGATAGCCTTGATGCCGTATATCTTCTTCAAAGGATGGAATGTCCAGATCAGTCGACCGGCAGTCATGTATGCGTACGCATTGATCCACAGGGGCGCAAGCAAAAACAAGAGCTGGCTGACGAAGGCCAAGGCAAGAGATTGCTGGTTGTGGGAACCGAGGGCGCGAGTGATAAAGGATGCCCACTCCCAACAGCATGCCATGATAATCACCCAGCAGAAACCTTTGCGATAGACAAACGCTTGGCTGGTTTGAGCAATAGTGACGATGCCGAAGAGGACGGCGAAGGCAACTGCTGCGGCGAAACTAGGGCTATAGGAATAGTATGAGTTACAGGCATCAGGAGGGACATAGCCGTATTTTCCGGGGACGGCGGTTGTGCAGGAAGGTATTGATGTGGAGGTTGTGGTTGAGGCGAGGGATGTTGCGGTTGGTGTTGCCATTCTCCTGAGATCAAAATTGACGATCGAGAAAAGGGAGGATTATTGAAATTTTGACGCAGTGAAATTGCTTGATGAATGAAGAATTCAGACAAGTAACCAACCTATATTATATATTTCCTCCTGGATCGCCCATATCGCTCTTTTCTAACTCACAATTGCTCAGAACGATGCATTGCCGTTGGGCTTGCGCATTCGATGTAAGCCACAAAGCAAAGTGCGAGCAGACCAATCAAAACCCGACCGTACCTAGAATTGGTTTAGCTGTTCTTATTATATCAGAACGGGAGAAGAGTCATTGTGGTCCGTGAGAGGGCTGAAAATCCTCCCGCAGAGGCTTAGTAGGCTTCTTCACACCAGGTGTCGCGTAGTTTCCGGATTAGGGAAGATGAAGCTCAGCCACAGGAGTGCAAACGCGGTGTTGCGGGTTTGCTGTAAGATTAAACGAGTGTCATCCAATCGCAAACCTTTGTCTAGCAGTCCAAATAATTTTTTTTTGAGACGTATAAAACCCCAGAACTATCGCAAGCAATTCCAAGGTGGGATGGGCAACGACCCGGGTAAGGGGATGCATTGTATCTGCTTTGGATCTATGTAGGGCCTTCTTGCTGTTCGTGTAAGAAGACCAGGCAAGTTTTGCATGTTGTGTCGAATGCTTATGCTTCGCGTCTCTTGGAGATTGCGAGTGGTCGCAGGAAGCGTCCGTGGAGCAAGCATCCACACATGGGATGGGACGAAAGCAAAACATCCCTTGTGGCTACCATGAATGGACGCAAGATCACGTTTAGGAAATTTCAGGGGGACAGTGAAAGATGAAAGATTGTTGGCCATGCTATTGCGGCAGTGTTTGATCACTGAGCGATAGTGTCAGGAGATTGTCAAAGGAATCTTGGAACCTCCAGTGAAGGTGGATTAACTCGATGTCACGTGCCCGGATTTCTTTCCGAGGCTTCCAGAACATTTTAAGCCTGAGGCCAGCGAGTCGAAGCCAAGCGCTGCTCTACCGTTATATCACCCGCTCTTCAATCCAAGAATATTACTTGCAGGTGGAGGTAGCTACTCCCGATGGAGATAATTTAACAGAATGTGGGCCGAGGGTTAAGTTTGCGGGGGAGCCGAGTGCAGATCGGCAGCAGGCTTCCTCCTCCCAGCAACACCACATGGCAGACCTCCACTGGCGTTCTCCACCTGCACACATTACGTGAGAACGGATATCATTTCGTTAACTTCAAACTCTTTTATCACTTCTTCCTCTTAATTTTCTTCCTTACAATAATGTCATTGTCTTGACTTGGACACAACTGACGATCTGAATGAGCGGTCAGCCCTCATCTCTCTCCGGACTTGTCCCAAGATGCCTTTGTCAGGCGTCCCGTTTGGCAGGGAGCTAGTTAGGTTCCCAAGCCTCAGTCCTGCGGTGTCAAGTGACGTTAGCGATGATCTGTCCCGGAAACCTCAAGAGATGTTCGTCCTGACTCGGATCGGGATGGCAAAGTGCGGCGGGGCCCCATCCACACACGACCCCAACAACAGGCAATCGGACCCAAATGAACCAATCTAGGGCTCTCCATGGGTTCGGGCACCTTAATCTTTAGCACAAATCGTCCAGGGCTTCTAGAAATCCGGCCAACAGCCTTCCATCAACACTGCAGTCAGCGGCCTTGCCGCAGGACTGTGCCGTGCCCGACCGTCCACCAAAGCCTAAACATAGCGCCGTCCTGCCAGGCGTAGTGTGCAGTCCCCAAACCTAAATAATCAGGTGTCACACAACCACTGAAAACTTCTTTCTTGCTTCTGCTGTCATCATTGGAATGCCTTGTGCCACATGTCTCCTCCAACCCATCGGACTTTGTCGTAGTATTTATATATGACTCAATGTAATCTTTTTCCCGAACCATTTTTCGGCCTCATCCGACACCTCATGGCCCCCGCCAACGAATTTCCCGCTCTCCGAAAGCGGTTCCCTGTGCCATTATCGCGAACTGAAACTGCGCCAACACGATCAAGCTTGACCCTTGAAGGCGGGCTTTTGGAAGCATGGGCAGAAGGCTACAACGTTGGATCCCTTGTCATCCTCATTCTGATTGTGTTCTGCAACTATCGCTCTGGAATTCTGCTTCACAAACTCATTTTGCTTGAGCTTGTTTTAGCCCTCTGGCACGGAACTTTCATCTTTGCTCAGGATCCAATTTATGGATGGCTAGTGCTCTGAAATCTCGACCAGTTGCCCGGCTGACTGGATTCAGGTATCTGAGTGCCACCGCAACCCTTCTCTTCATATCCTACCAGATTCATAACGTCGTTTCTTGGCTGAAGATTCGACCTTTTCTTCCTAAATGGGGAAGCAGATTCTTCATCCTATCCCTGGTGGCTGTTCAACCATTCTGGATTGCCGAAGCCTGGTCAAATTTCGAGTACTTTAATGGGTTGGGAAATAATGTCAATGAAAAGATGCGACCTTGGGAAGCCCTTGTTAGGTACACTTGAGCCTGTTACTGGTTATGAAGGAAATTGCTAACTTGTGTACCCAGGGACCCGTGGTGGATTTTCACTACTTGGAAATTGATCGATTCTATCAAGGAAACCTACGGCTTCAAATTGTGGAACCTGGTTCGGATAAACTCCCGATTTGGAGTCATGCTTCTCTGTATGTTCCTCTCGATCGCGTTCCTTACAACGGATATCTTTGTTACTGCGCTCCGAGTCACCAAGGATTCTGGCATCAACCCATACTGGCGGATGGCTCTTGTCTTCAAGTGCGCCTCCGACACCATCTTCCTAGACGATTTCAAATCTGTTCTAGACGACATTGTCACAAAGTCATTTAGTAGCCAAGGAGGAACAATACATCGAGGTAGCCATGCCATCCGTAGGAGATCTACCCATCCCGAAGGTCCTGACTTTATCGAATGCGGCCCAATAGCCAAAATTACATCCCCGCAGCCAGCCGCACACTCCCGGAGTCTAACCCCCCTTACTACCCGCGGAAATAACAGGGTGATCCCTAAGATCCACGTTCAGCGAGAGACAACGGTAACAACAGAACTTCGGAACCCAAGCCAGGAAAGTTTTGGTAGTAACCACAAGATTCTTCTAGAGCCGGAGCCTACTATTTACGTTCCGAGTTATGATAATAGCAACTTTACGACGCAATCTTCCAGTCACATGAATTCGGGGGCCTGAATCTAAGCGACTACTGGTTAACATTTAATCAACTCAGGCGTGATCTTGGTTCCAGCCACCGGCTTGCCAACCATGTACAGCCAACCCAGGGTTTGACAGAGCTAGCCAGATGATTAATATCGCCCCCGAGGTTCGCCATTGATCATGATCAACACAATGAGCAAACAGAGACACCGACGAGACATATGACACTCTCGCTGGCACGGTAGTCAAGGCTTACCGGTTATTTTAATTCGCCCACGGCAGGAAACGTATGCTAAAGACCAATGCATGGCTTGGATGCTTCTTTAGTCTGCTACCTAGCTGTAGTGTTCGCTACCAATCGGGGAAGCCATAGAAGCAGGGAACTTAGAGTGTGGCAGGCGAGGACTATGCATCATGGGTGTTGAGGTTTCTGCTAACGGAGCTACTGAAAATGACCTCCTCACCATGGAACGTACACAGTCCAGTACATGACTTGCTTCGATGCTGTCTTGTAGACCGACTGTATTAGAGTAATAAGGAAGCTGGACTTTCTACGTGATCTCTTTCCCACATTGGTGCGTTGTGTTCCATTCTTCGTGTCGTTTTCTTGCTTCCTCCATTCAAAGCTCCACTACAATCTTTGCCGCAGAAACACCCTGACGATACAGGTCTAATGCCTTCTGACATTCCTCGAGGCCTCCCTGAATCACTACTGGATCAGGCTTGGCTCTCAGCTTTCCGTTCTTCAAACCTTCATTCATGAAGTCCCCCCAGACTTTCATCCAAACAGGGATTTCTTGTTCCGAGGAAGGGCTTGGTGGATGGCCTTTTGGGACATCCTATCAGCTGTATACATGGCGTGGGTTTAAAAGACAAACAATCCTACTTACCTGCTACCCAACGCACATCTCCCAACATAAGCTCACCAGAGCTGGTGCCAGGTATAGTAGCGAAAATGGTCCCGCCTCCAAAATGATGAAGGATCTCTGCACATTTTCCGGAGGTACCCTTTGTCGATATAGCATCATATGCGCCAATCAACTTCTTCCCAGTCGCTACATTAATCAACTTCTCGATTACATCATCCTTCGAATGATCAAAAACATGGTGCGCCCCTAAGCCCATCACATAGCTGATATTTTTCTCTGAGGCAGTGGTAAGAACGGTGAGTCCAGATGCTATAGCGAGTTGGATGGCGCAACTACCGACGGAAGAGCTACCACCCCAGATAAGAATCGCCCTATCAGTCTCTTCGAGCTCATTACTGGCCACAGCACTTGGTATTGGTTGCCCTAGATAGGCATGTTCATACAAGCCCGCAGCCGCAGTTGTGAGCCCGAGAGGTAATACAACAGCGCTTGAGTAGCTCAGGTCTTCCGGAATGTGGGCGACTGTGATGTCCGAGGCACAAGTAAAAAGCTGAAAACCGGCATGAGCAAGTTTCTTCGTTCTAATTGCAGCCCCTAGCCTAAATGGAGGTTAGTTCTGTAGTGGGACTTTAATTATAGTCTTAATCATACGCTGCGACGCGGTCTCCTTTCTTGAACTTAGTAACCTCATCCCCAACGCCTTCTATCTCTCCAGCAACCTCCAGGCCTAGGATCTGCAGGACATACCACCGTTAGCCTTCAAATGTCCACGTAAAGGGTGGTTTGTTGTTCACATATGGATATTCTTCAATGATGACCCCGTAATCTTGCATCTTAGTATCTACAGGGTTGATCGCAAGGGTTCGGTTACGGATCAGAACTTCTCGTGGGCCCGGCTTCTCGAGTGGTGCATCTTTGACTTCTAGTTGGGTTTTTGCTGCTAGGAGATATGCCGCTCGATTGGTCATGGTTCTTCAATGTTGTACAATATATAATGATGTAAATGCAAACGTGGTGGTTCGATGTGGTGGAAACCTGTCAACAACAAATGTACCAAACTCAACCTTGGTCTCCTAGCTTCTTTAGAAGGCATATTTGCTACAAAAATTGCTCAGATTATCCATCTGCTTTTAATTCCCCCGAGAACAGTCTGTCTCATCACATCAGATGTGGATTCGGGTGTGAATTAGCTCAGCCAGGGTTGTGATAAGCCAGCCAAGCTTAGGCCAACATAGGAAAGGTTGGCTCTCGTAAGCCAGTGCTACGTCTAGGACTCCTCCCCACCTTCCGAGTCTACTTTACTCTCCTCCACCATCTCTTCCCGGCTCAGAATTCTGATATTGGAGTCCTTGGTCTCATTGAATTGAACCAGCAAGAGAGCTGGGATTCTTGGCTTGGCTTGCATAAGCAGGGCTATAGTAATCAAGAAAGTGAGATGGGAACATCGCGGGCTGAGAACGGAAGTCAGGCGCGGCCGTATAAACGCAAATTAACGGAGAAGAGACGCATGCAGAATCGAGCCGCACAGAGAACATATCGTAAGCAGTGCAATTTCTTCCCTCTTGCGCTCACAGAATGCCTCTAAGCTCAAAGCTCTCCCACCATCCAATTAGCTTTATATGCGGGCTACATACCCCCTTAAATCCTTTACTCATAGTTCTTCCTAGGAGAGAGGCGCAAAGAAAGACTAGACTTGTTGGAACAAGCACTAGCTTCCTCGCGAACCAAAGACCAAGCAGTGCAGCAAACCAACACCACCACGGTAGCGCCGTCACAACTTCATCCTCTTACATCAAATATGCCTCACGGTGCATCTACCATTCAGATTGCTTTACCAGCCTTCGAAGGTAATAATCGAGAGGAAGGCTTACTTGTCAATGAAGCGCCGCATACCCTACTTTCAGAGCCATCTTTGCCCCCCATAGAAGCAACACTAAATGACTTGACAACACCGGGAAAGAAGACCTCAGATCTAGTCCTTAACTTTAGTCTTCATTCAGATTTAACTGAAAAAGTAGTAGCTAAGGAACGAAACTCGCAAAGTAGATCGAACGCTGCAGGTGAAGCACCCTTTGTTCCACATACAAAGGGCACGACCGTTCCATTCCCTTTAGAAAGAAGCGCTGGCACTTCTTCAAAGTCGGATTTTCTTTCCTCAACTCTTCCAAGAGCTTCAGAGATAAGCATCAACCTTATGGAAAAGCTCGAGCTGCTCAACGAAGATGACGGTCATAATCTTGCGAACTTCGCGGTGACGGAGAAGCTTGATCTGAGGAAAGTAGTGTTGGAGGGATTACGGATCCTCAAATTCCAAAGCAGTGAATACCGTGCGATTGCCAGCAATCCTAATATGAACCCGACTCACACTCCGAGAGGTGTACCCGAATTACCACAATCGGCCCCCTCAACCAACCTTGACCAACTCGTTCCTATCTTACCGAACCCTTATAACAACAACATCTACCTTCGTCATCAGACTATGCAAGAAGCGTTCTGCCAAAACTCCCGGGCTATTGGCCTGAGTCTCGAGCAAGTCATGAAACCAGACTGTCGTTCACCCTTCTACTCCTCTTCCGCCGCATGTCTAGCCCCAACAATATGCAACACTATACCATCGGACCTCCAACCCACACCGACCCAAATTCAATTTCCACATCATCCTTTTCTAGACCTTTTACCATTTCCTTGGTTTCGGTCCCGAGTAATTGCGCTTGATGCCCTGGCTCCTTCAGGCTACAGCCGAGTTGAGCTAAAGATGGATATTCTTGGTGGAGGATTGAATTGTTGGAAGTCAAGGGGTAGTGCAGCAGGTCAGCCGTGGGACAGAAAAAGCTGGGAAGCGGAGCCTTGGTTCCTGGCAAAGTGGGCATGGCTTCTCGAACAAGATGGGGAAATCGAGCGGCAATCGAAATGGTGGAGAGGATTGAGAGGAGAATAGCTAACAATTGTTAAGAAAAACGTGTTGTAGTTACCCACCGAGCACTTTATATACCTCAATTGCATCTATCTCTCGGCGATGTCTGGACCTAACATAACCCCAGCCGAACTTTCCAGAGATAGAAGAGTCCTGAAAATCTCCACAAATCTGCCCCAGAATAATGGTAGATAGTAGAGTTGGGATGCGTCTCTCAGCTTTCATAACCACTTCCTCGAAAACCTCTCAATGCACCAGTTACTAAAAAGCCCGGCACGAGATGATTGATAGGGTGTGGGTGCAGCCTCATGATCATGTGATGGGCACATAGAAGTTGAACTTCTTATGCGGATCATACTCTGCCTTCAACCTCCTTAATTTCTCTAGCCTCCACGATTCGTATCCATATACGGCCTCCAAACTCTCGTCTCCATGTGCATAATTGACATACGCGATCAGGGGCTCATCAATTCCGTTTAGTAGCATATTTCGAATCCGCTTGCCAATAGAGAATGCCTCTTCGTCTAAACTTGCATTTGCCGCATACGTTAGTAACGGCGATATAAGTAGCTGCCCGCCTCGATCCGGATAAGAAATACTCTCGCTCGGGATTTCGCTCACTCGGTTCGTTGCATATGCCTCGAGTAACACGATCGAGGATCTAAAAGCGGATGGCATTGATGCGAAGATTTCCAGTAGCCCACGGAGATTGGCTAGCGGCCATGAGTTCAAGGAGACAGGGTATAGTTGACGGGAGTATCCTGTCCAACAGGCGGCCATGCCATATGCCGCTGCTAAATGGGTATTCACCCCAGCTAGGTCCGTCACACTCGAATCAACGCTTACGGGATTCAGCGCATATAGCGGCTCTGTGTAAGATTTGGGGATGGTGCTGCCTTGCCAGTATATCCAGAATGTAATCACAGGCTTCTTTTGTCAGCCAGATATTCGTTGCGTTAGAGGGTGTTCTTACCATTCTTATATTAATATCAGGATTCAAGGAAACAGTGCCATAGTGGGTGAGTTCGACCGGCCGGTTTGGGCTCTGCAACCAGCTGTTCGCAATGGCGAAGACCTTTTCTAATTTATCGTGCGTAAAGGTCAACCCTAGAGCTGCCCATTGATCTTGTTCTGGTCTCCGGTCGTAAACTTTGATATCAATCTCCGTGAAGATTCCAAAGTTGTGGCCTGCGCCTCGAATGGCCCAGAATAGATCTTTGTGAGAAGTCTCGGATACAGAGATGACTGTTGTATTCGCGAGCACCATGCGTGCTGACATGAGATTATCCGCTGGAAGCCCGTATCTTCCTTGAAGCCAGCCATGCCCCCCTCCCATGACCGGTCCGATAAACCCCGCACAATCGCAACCCGTGGTGACTGATCTATATGTAAGTGATTGTCTTAGGAACAGATAATTGAAATTTTATACCAGTCTGCTTGCCTTGAGACCACAGAGCTCTTACAAGCTCTCCATTTTCTATGCCACCTTGAACACTAGCGACACCTCCATCGTGACTAATCTTGACACCCTTCATACCACGCATCCAAATGCCAATACCGCCATGGATGTTGTTCAGGGCGGATGTCTGGCCATGGCCTCCTGAAATTGCTAGGAAGGGATAGTTGTGTTCATTGGCATACTTGATCTGCGAAATGTTACTGGCGAATACTCGGTTGACGTCAATTCATAGCTTACTGTATGCTGGACATCAGCCTCAGTCTTAACTTTCACAATTGCTTTGAAGTCAGGCCTGGCAGCAGCGCTCCACCTCGTAGTCGCATTGCTGAATCCTTCAGACCCTGGAAGATAGATTTGAGCTTCCTGGGATAATAAGGGACCAAGATCGCGGTTAATAGACCCGGTGCTTGACGTGAAGACTTGTAGGACGCCTGCAGCCAAGGCTCCTACTGCCCAAAGAACCGATCCAGCCATGCATATATCGGAGAAGCAAGGAGAGCAAATGGCTTTCAGGCACAAATTTGACTGCTGAGGGCCACTGCAGCAGCCTTTAAATACTCATCCGGCCTGGCGTTGCGAAAGATCGATGGCTGGCGCCATTTACCGTCACAGATATGCATCCCAGGTTTCTCTGGGTCGCCAAGTCGGACGTCCGAAGGTATTGCTCTCTGAAAACCTCATATTCATGCATGTAAGAAGGACTGCACTATTTTGATCACCTTGCGCTTTTGTCATATCAAAAGAAGGAACAGCTGGGGGTGTTCGCCCAATAGCGATCTGTGTATGTAAAGGAACTGCATGAGAAACTCTGCTTAGCAAGAGAAAATGAATCAATGACTGGAGATGTGGTCGTTGGTTACACGACATATTTCGCCCTGGGGACAACATTCGGCACCCCTCTCACCCCGCTTTCCCAAAGGGGGCAAGGTGCAGACCCACTCAGCTGACGAATCTCGACTGCAGAACAGTCTGACACAGTTTAGCCCGCTTTGCCCCAGATCGCTTTCATTATGAGTATCGGCTTGCACAAAGACAGGCACACAGGTAGATTTTCCCCAAATTGTAATGACATCGTCACCAATTTTGTGCGAGCTGGGCTCTGAGTTACAACAGCTTCGAAGGGTGAAGGGTCAATGGTCGTACCTTCTTTTTTGATAGATAGAAATGTAGTATATCAAGGAGGATTCCGAAGATAACGTCACTCACATGGAGGCACCGAAGTGAATTGGTAGACGGGAGTGACATGAGATGAAGAGACAAAAATGTACTCGTGCTAGCAATTTAAAAGGGATTGGACCCCAACACAGGGGAACTTTGACGCAGAAATAAGCTCACTTTTCGTCTGCCCCACCAAGCAGCTCCTGCTAGGTTTGGCGTAGTGTCCCAACCTGCTTAGTTTCGATTAAAGATGGCGTGTAGTAGTCTCGATCTCACTACCTTGTAACCAAGTTTTGCAACTCTATGGCAATGACTTCCAACGGCATTTGGGGCGTTCCAATCATTGATCTTTTGCCATTCACATCTGGAGGTAATGTCGAATCTCGCTAATGGGTAGCGAAGGAGTTAGCAGAGAAACTTCGTAAAGCCAAAGGCGTGGGAGTCGCCTGCCATGGTGTGTTAGCAGAGGCGCTCAGGGAGGCTTTTGAAATATTAAAGAAGCTGTTCAACTTTCCATACGAAGAGAAGATGAAAGCGCTATGTTGGGGTGGCACAACACTGCATCGAGACTCTTCTTGTACGGGTAAAAAAATCGCAGCAGCCAAGATTGCTATTGAGACCGAAAGATGAGATATAAAGGATACTTGAGGAGCACAGACAAGGTAAGTATGCCTTTCCTGAAATTAATGCGGAGGCTGATACCGGTGGCCGGTAGGAGGGCTACAAAACCGGCAGTGAAGTGAACAAGATGTCGCACAATATCTGTGTTACCTGAACATGTCTTTCCGGCTTTCATTACTTCAAGACTACAATCTTTTGGGATTTGAAAGAGATAGCGAACATTATTCTTGACCCTTTGATGTGAGCTTGAGGCTGGAGGAGAAAGCAGCAGATTGCATTCGAGCACTACACACCGGTCATGGCAATGGGCCTCGACTGCTTCATTACCCTCCTTTTCTAAAAGTGGCCATGGACAAGCAAATGGCTCGCTTGAGGAAGCACAAGGATTGGGGCAAGTATC
Organism: Lindgomyces ingoldianus; assembly: GCF_010093535.1. Lineage (NCBI taxonomy): Eukaryota > Fungi > Ascomycota > Dothideomycetes > Pleosporales > Lindgomycetaceae > Lindgomyces > Lindgomyces ingoldianus. The sequence continues at coordinate 1,371,029 of NW_022985174.1, forward strand.
CATTCCTGTGATTGAAATGCTTTATGCTAAGGATCAGATAATAACAGCGATTTTACTTTCCTATCCGAGGAATCCTATGACTGGTTAGAATTCTACGACTGCCAAACAGGTGGCTTTTTCCTGCTGTACCATAGGACGGCGGGTTACATTTGAACATTTGCGATATGTTCAAGCGTATATTTAATGGCAGGCTCTCAATCTTCTCTCCGTATGTACTCTCCTAAAGCCCGTGACTGTCCGTGCATGGAAGGCTTGTACCCTTCGACTATTTACCGCGTGGTACTCTATAAAGCCGCTAAAGAAGGAGGGACATTACTAAGGTATTCAGTGTCGTACTTCATTGTTCCTGTGATTAATGGTGTAACCGACCCCCAGCCCTCCTATATCACCCAATAGTTACAGAAAACAAGTCTATGAGCCAATGGTCTTTGAATAGTACTCATAAAAGATTCTCGAGGCCACCAACGCGTGAAGTTAAAGGAAGGTAAAGAAAGGGCAACGGAAGCAGACATGTTAGGAGGAAGAGCCTAGGGATGTACGAAAAGGACTTCGCTCACATCAACCAAATTGGTGTTTGTGCCTGTGAATGATTTCCGGAACATAATAACAGTATATATACATATATAATGTGATTGCACTGCAAAGCCGAGATATCCGAAACGCAAGCTACCGCACAAGGCTGTCAACCGAAGAAATAAAGACAATGTCGGTTGGCTCACTCCTCTAGATGGCTACGCTTCTGGTAGTGGGTCCCTTCTCTGCGTGGCTACGCACGCGGTAGGTAGGTAGGCAGCTGTACGCTAAGCGTACAGCCTGTAATAAAGGTAAGTAGGTGTAACAGCGCAGGCAAGACAATGGGTCCGAATGCGGTATGAATCCACTCAGAGGCATGAGGGAGTGCGTGGGGACTCAATAACCTGGGAATATCATTGACACCTATAGGCCTCGTACGAAAGGATATCAGAAAAATACCGAGCTAGCTAAGGGGAGAGGTGCGACTAAATACTTGGGGGAATAGGGGTACAGCAGGGGGCAAGGCCGGGTCGGAGCAGATACGAGGAACCTTCGGATATAAGGTTCGCCAGTTAACTTTGAATGGAACGATTCAAGCGAATCGTTACAGTAGGCAAGAATCTTCTTATAATTAACTACTACCCTCTCTCTTTATACAAAGAAAGAGGGTTATTAAGTACACATAGCCCCTAACGCATAGGCTAGATAGCTAACTGTTTTAGGCAACTTAATTCAGCTGTACGCATGTACAGACGCAGCTGTACTTACGTACAGACAGCTTATATACTTTTATATATATATAAATAAAAGTGTCTACTATGTATAAAGTTTATTCTACTTAAGAGAGACTTACTAATATGTTAAAGTAGTCTACTAAAAAAGTAAAGTTAACCTTTCTTTATAGTATTATTTTAAACATGTAGGTTATCTCTATAAGTTTATTATATATAAAAAGTTCTATAATAAGACAGTAGAGGTAGAGGCTAGTTACTGATTTGTACAGCTGTTGTTAGAGGGGGTGCTAGTTAACTGTACAGTAGCTCTTAAAGAGCAAGCTGTTGTGCAGAGTAGCAGGTTAGTTCTAGGGCGGGGGCTAGTTGCTTGTTTGTACAGCTGTTGTTAGGGGGGGTGCTGGTTAACTGTACAGTGGCTCTTAAAGAGCAAGCTGTTATGCAGAGTAGCAGGTTAGCTCTAGGGCGTGCGACGGCTACCAGTCGCAGTAGATGCCTCCTCTGCGTGGCTACGCAGGCAGTAGATAGGTGCTGCGGCTAGTTAGCTAGCTTTTATATAGGCAGTTAAAGCTACTTTACTAATTAATATCTTGCAGTAGATATTCTCTCTGTGTAGCTACACACGCAGTAAAAGTCTGCTAGTTAATAAAAAACTAATTAGTGTTAGTTAGCTTACTCCTCTAGATAGCTACACATCTAGTAGTAGGTCCCTTCTCTGCGTGGCTAGTTCCGCGAGCTGTGGCTCCCGACCAACAAAACGATCGTTCTGGGAAAAAGGAATGATGGATGGAGCGCTACTTTCCACTTCAATTTGGAGTCTTTTCCGTGCTTTCTGCTTTCCCTCGCCATAGGAGGTAGGCATAGAGATGCCGAGAATACCAAGAAGGCAGTATACATTGTCTTCTTCTTCTGTTGTCTGGCGATTTTTGGCCCATTCCATTCGATCAATTATAGTAAATGTGTCTAAGGGACAATTCTGTAACGCCTTAACTGGAATGGTAGTAATCTCATGTATCAGTTGCTCAAGGGATCGTTTATCGCCTATTTGTCGTCCTTCAGAAGAAAAGAACTCAACTGATACAGGAGCAACTAGTTCCTGAAGTGTCCAGCCTCGAGCGAACCATTCGCTTGCCCGAAAGGATGCCTCCCAGACACTTTGTTGGGGTGTCTCTGTCGAAGTGGATACTGAAACGTCCGGTAGAAATACGTAACATTTTATTACATTTTTATACCAACAAAACATATAGTTGATCGATTTCGAGAGCTCATCAAGGTTCCATTTATCAATGCAACATGTGTCGATCCAGAAGTACTGTAGCTGATCCTGAGCCGCCTGTTTGGCACAGAACTCAATCTTTCAATAACCCTTCTTCTTTTTACATCTGTCATTTCCGATATCTTCTAAGAGAACCTCAGAATCTCCCCATCTGTGTGAAAGAATAGCATATGGCGGAATAATCTTCTTGCTGAAGACTGTCGAGGCTAGTCTCCCAGCATGATCGAAGTGAAGAAGTCGTATCACTACAACATCGTTTCTGGGGCAGGAGAGCAGAGAACGCAAACGATTCAGGGTAAGGCGCTGTTTAGAACTGACTCATATAGGCAGCTACAGATTGCGGGGGAAAATAGAAGCGGTTGATAGATTTAATGGCTAGGGGTGTGGTTGTGAAAGAAGCCTTTCAAGGCAGTGCACAGGAGCCACTTGTATTAGTTCTGCTCACGAACATACGCTGGCAATCAAGAATGACATTTATCCACTGATGTCCCACTCGTGGTGAGCTAAATATGGTCTGCGTCTTTTAGTTGGGCTCTTTTGGTGAGTCCCTCTGAATATCTAATGTAGCAGGACTTGCTGAACCCCAGTACTTATACGCTACAACCCTTGTAGGCCATCCCTTTCATCTTCCAACTCCCGACTAGAACTGCTCTAGAACAGGATTTTGCACTGTTGTGTTAGAGCTTCACATTCAAACATAATTCTTCGTGGCGTCCTCGCGCCTTCGTTGTATGCGAATATTTCCGTAGGAATGTGATCGATATCTTACTAGTGGACACTAAGATGCACAGTCTCCACCCACAACTAGGCACAATGCTTTTGCTTTGTTACTACTAACCATTTCCGGTACTTTCGGGACCAGCGAAAACAGCATTGCACAGCTCGCCAATAATCTTTGCTTGTCAGCATAATCCTTGAGAAAAAGAAAAGCAACACTCCGCTACAATACTATACGAATTTCTTTAGCGACTTGATTATAGCGGAAGGTGCCTAGCTGAACTTATCAGTACAAGGACAATCATGGCAGGTAAGTTCGCACAGCGCCTTGGAATCAGGGTGAGCTCAATTATTCCCTTCACCCAGGCTCATGTTGAAGGAAGGAAACTGTAATATTTCCACAAATGGGGCTGATGATGACGGACGAATGTCGAAAATTAACGTGTCCGGCCGTCGCTCCCAAGCCTCTGAGGTTATGGCTTTGTATATCGATGAGCCCACTAAAGGTGGCTTCTTCAGAATGCACATTATCGCTCCGAAGAGATATATAGGGGAGCGACGGGAGATGCACGCTTGACTTGACTGGCTTTGATGTAGAAGAACTCCATGCTTCGGCGATAATGTGACCGTTGATGTTTTCGAATATAAAATAGGTGAAAAGAGTATGGATCACGTAAAGACTGTAACAGATTGGAATGTTTATTCTGCTGACGGATTAGCTTTGCTAGGAGATGGAGCATTTGTTTTGACGAATGATCATTCGGCTAAAGGTAGGTCGAGTTTTGAGCTGCGGCATCCTTGCTGAGAAGTGTTGGCTAATTCTGTGAGCAGTTGGACTCGTAAGTTACACTCACAAATTGCAGAAGACGAGACTTTAACTTCGAGCAGCGCAAAGAGCTAGATATGATACTTGGTGGTGGCAATGTGGTTCGATGCACTGCGTTGGAACCTGGCCAAGTTGCAACTCACAACTCGCTCCGTTTTTTGAACAGTCTTGCGCGAGGACACGACGGGCTCATATACGTCCCAAGTTTGACTGAGGGCTTCCTTCGCGTCTACCAACTTGAGAGGTCCGGAAAATTGAGAGAAGTGGATCAGATTCCTATCGGAATCCAGGTTGACAATCTGTTTGTAAACTAGAACGGCGACATCTAGGCTGCCTGCCTCACTAGTCTTGTGGAAGTATTTGGTGCCTTGGGTGATCCGCCGAGTAAACACAGCACTAGCTCCATCTTCCGGATCTGCAAGACAGACGAATCCTACGAAACTGTAAAAGTAGTAGAAAACAGGGGCAAAAGAGTGTTGAGCGGTGCTTTCACCGCCACTCATGACGTGAGAACAGGGAGGCTTTTCATCGGAGGCAAGTCACTTTCTTGCTACCATTTTTTTTTTCATGAAAATTGCGTCAAGCTGACATTTTCAGGTATTTGGACGCCATTCATAATGGTGTGTGAGCCGGTCTAGTTGCGATACGACATATGGTTCACGTGCAGTTGCAAGCACCATTGCGACAAGATCTCACTGGTGTAGGGTGGCTAAAGAGAAATTTTATGAAGCAGACTTAGGCAAGTATAATTACCAACGGATAGTAACATGTATCGGAAAAGACTGTCTCGAAGTCCACCTGACACCCAGCACGACTCCCCGTAGCTGATCATCTTAAACGTAGATATAGCAAAACTTGCCCGCATTTCCTCCAATGTTCGTCAACAAATCCCACATAGAGACATTTGACGCAGTCCAGCCAAGGTCCACAACATCGTCTAGGGGAGGGTTGCCTGGTACTACATTCATACGTTTCTCAGGATCCTGCATTTGCCAAATCCACCAGATTCTATCGATCATACCGTGATGGAACCAGAAGACCGGGTCCCCAGGAGATGAGAAGAAGTCCTAAATACTTGCATCAGATCATGTATCAAATTCGGTGGAGTGGGAGAACTTACCCCGCCGGGATCTCCTCCAATAGTGTAGTGGCCGCCCATGTGAACACCCCAGTCGTTCTTCTCTGGTGTGCCTAGCATAACAGCCTGAAACTTTTCAACATCTTTATTCTCTGTAATGAGGGCATACGTATAATTGGCCGTTGTAACAGCCGCCGAAAACTTGTTCACGTCTCTACGGAGACATCGGGGATTGGACCCGAAGCCATCAGAGCGAGGATTCTTTGGGACATCGTTCAGAACACCACCAATTGGGCCTAGGCTTATTGTCATACTATTAGGTGTTAGCGCATTTTAGAGTAAACGTGAATGATTGACTGGGACGTACTTCTTGAAAGGTCCTTCAGTTACACAGCCCCCACCTCCAGCCGGCGGAATAACGTCGTATGGTTTCTTAAATCCCATAGTCATGACCCCGGAGTAATTGCTAGGCTTCCCATTGCCACCCATACTGGACATGTTCCCGTTAAAGAGAGGAGAGTTGATAGGATCTGCCGCATATCGGCCCCAGTTCCAGTACTCATCAAGCTTGTTAGCAGCTTCATTTATCTTCACGATTCTCATGCACTCACAGGCTGATATCCAGTATATCCACATTCGTCTCGAAGGGCCTTTTCGTAGGCCCAAATGTACAGGCGGTGTGCGGGAAGCAGATGGGGCTTGGCGCGATTGCGTCAGTAACGAGAATGTAAGAACTTCTTGGAAGTCTGAGCTCACCGTTGAATGGAGATGAAAGGCAAGCGTCTCGTGCGTCAACACAAAGTCATCGTATCGAGAAAGAGCACCAGGATACTTGTCGGTTGGTGACTTGGGCGGCTTTGACTGTAAGCAAAGTACAGCTCGGATGTATTCCTCTCTTTGTGGGACCGTGAGATCACCCCTGCCATCATTAGAGTCGATTGGCGAAGGAGTCACATAATACTACCATTCCATCCTCTTCACTGCATTCTCAAGAGTACACCCATGGGACGACACATTCTTTTTGGCGAGATACGCTTCGAACCTGGGAAGAAGTGACTCTTCTAGCTTGTCTACCTCATCGAGTGGGTAGAATGGATTCTCCTTCCTTTGTTAAATCTGTTAGCTAAATAAGCCCAGGGTCGGTGGCGCATGTTGTCATGAAAATGTACCTCTCAAGACTGAACCCCCTCTTTACCGGACCAGCGACTACGCCAGTTAAGGCTGAAAAGAACAACAAAACCCAGGTTGGGAATACCATTTCGAGACTATACACGGGAACAGTCACGCAATTGTCCTCGGATTTGTCTCTCCCACGTACTGACTCAAATCTGGGCACTTTGCCCTTCTAATACTTACTATAGAAATAACCCACTAAGAGACGACCAATCAATTAGAACATTGTAGTTCTGTTCAACTCGAACTGCCGTATTTTGCGACGCGTGCAGTTTCACAAAGACGGCGGTCGTCAATATCAGTGTGGCTGCGAAGCAAGTGTTGAGGGTTTGTGAGGTGCCGTCAGCTGCCGAAGAGCCAATGAAGAGTATTCGGTTCGATGGATAGCTTACGGCGGAGATGAAGCTTCCTGGGGAAGCACGCGAAGTACATTAAATGGAGTGTGTGAGTATATTACAAGCCAAATACATCTAATCCGATGCTTTGCTCGAATAGATGCAGCCAATCATCAGGAGAGATTCCGTTCCTATGTACGCTTGGCATCTCGATGAAGCCTATCGGGTAATTTCTCTACATATGATCTTATCGGGTCAAACGAGAGCAGACGAAGCCTCCCCACAACACTTGATATGAATATTACCTTGTTTGAGTGCGCAGATACTCCAGGCCCTCATTGAAAGGTGCCGTTGCCCATGTAGGACTCTTGAGAGAAGAGAAAACAATGTAGTAAAGCGACGGGTTACCAGGATGTACACTCCCAGGGTTTTTCACCTTGCTCTGCAATGCGCGAGTGCTCACTAGGCTATCTTGACAGGTACTTTCTGCCACATAAAGATTGTCGCAGGGATTTCCACTGCGGCAAACCCAAAGAGAATCCGCAACTGCATGTTGTAGCCCTTCAAGAAGGCATCCTTAACTATTGTTCGCAAAGGTTCTTTGAGTTCTTCGATGGCCTCAGTTGTCCGGAGAATTTGGGCTAGTTCCCCAGGACTCATTAAAGGAAGAAGGGTTCGCCTGACGTCGTTGTTCATTACCGCAGTTACAATGGCAACCGCAAGTGCCCCACCAAGGAGTCGGAACTGGACCACAGCCGAGGTCGAGGTCGCTGAAGGGTGGTAAGTGCGGAGCAGCACGACAAGAGGTAAAGAGCTTACCAAGATCTCTCTTCTCGATCACGAATGGCATTAATAATGTTGATACCCCGATTGTTAAGCCACACCCAAGTCCTGCAATTGTCTGCAGTCCATACTGTCCCTGCCACTGGATTTCGTCCAGTGTCATCCTTGACATAAAAACAAGTCCCAAGAGTTGCAATGTTGACCCCACAAAGAGGAGATAGATAGGAGGTAATCTGCGCTTCCCACAGAGCGCAGCCACTAGACCAGCGCCAACGGGAACAGGTATAGAGAACGGGACCAACCGTACGCCAGCTTTCCATGGAGATTCATGATTTACAACTTGGAACCGGAGCGGAATTTCAATGATGCAGGTGACAAAGATGGCGCCAACTAGGAAGGCGTTTCTACCAGTTTGGTTAATAAGGACTTTTGTTAAGTCGTTCATGCTCAACTCACACGTAAATGCCCATGATCACTCGACTTTTGCAGAATCGCCAAGGGAATATAGGTTCAGGGCGGTCATCACCTTTAAGCGTGACCCATCGCTCGTAGAAAAGAAACATTACTAAAAATGGTATCGAAAGTAATATAGGTACAAGGACCTCCGCCGAAACCCATGGCGAAAAATCACTCGCTTCCTCAAATCCAGTGATGAGAAGCGTAAGAGTGATGAGCATGAGACTAGCTCCAATCATGTCGACGTTGCGGATGTGTGAAGAGCGCTTTCGGCTATGCTGGCCATGGTAGGGGAAATTGGTGGGTATGCAGACAAGGAGCAAGACAAGAGCAAAAGCACCAACGGGAACACTAAGCATAAAATTAGATTAAAATTAATGCATGCAAGGAAGAGAAAAAGGGCCTCGAACGGCGTTAGAGGTTGTTCACGACATACTTGAGGAGGAACACCCATCGGTAGGTCGTGTTCGTATTTATTACCCCCCCAACAAGCGGTCCTGCAAACATTGATATTGCAAAGAGTGCAGTGACCAGCACTGAATAAACTGGGTATTTCTCGGGAGGTAACATCTCAAATAGTACGACAAGAACCAGAGCTTAAGGAGGGGCTACTATTAGCAAGTTCTTCGAAGAGAGGAAGACTACTAGTAGCTTTGTAAAGAGAACTTAAGTGGAGTCTTGACAAGGCTCGAGATCATAGAGGTAAGAGAAAACGTTCTTACTACGAAACAGTTAGCAATTTTTCTATACATAGGGAAATACCAAGGCAAGTCTCGGTATTTGTACTAGAGCCATAGTACCAGAATACACCGGACGCCCCAAGTCCTTGAAAAGCTCGGAAGACAATTCTGTGCAGCAATGGCTTGGTTAGTTATAATGAACTAGGGGTTGAACAATCATACAATTGATTCATGGTCTGAGCAGCTCCACATGCACCAGAAAATATGGTGAAGAGAGCGAGCGACGTGACCAGGACGGTTTTCCGGCCGAAGCTGTCGCTAAGTTTGGCCAACACTACCATGAACGCTTTAGAGTAAAAGCTTGTTAGGGACAACTGCCGTGCTGCGGGAATACAATGAATGCTTAAACGTACTTGTATATGCTATAAGGTATCCAGTGACGATCCAGCTGCTCCGTCCAAACGCTTTAAGTCCATCTGTGATTGCTACGAGCGAAGTGCTGACTACAGAAATCTCAAAATTGACGAGGAAAATACTCAGGCATAGACTAAAGAGTATTAGCTATCGGAATGAGTTGGGAGACCTGATTGTATATATACGCGACGGTAAGGAGGTGAAGTTTGATGCCTGAAAGGTAATTTGGGGCTTCTTCTGAGTCCCCTTGTTCAACCGAGCAGACAATTTCATTTCGAAGGGTCGCAGGCTTCTCTTGATTGGGGAGTGGTTGGGATGATGTGGCTGCCACTTCTTGCGCTTCTGCAGTCATTTTGGCGTGGAAGATGCAGAAATTGCAAGAATGGAAGAACAAAAGTTGGTGGGGTGCAAATTGTGCCGCCTCCTCATGACAGATAAGACACGAATTCAAGGATGGTATTACAGAAAGGATCTCGGCCCCAAGATACCTTGCATGGTGCCACTTGAGATGCATGCAGTCAGGCGAAGATGAAGGAAGGAGGGGCATTTTCCCATCCAGATTGGGATCGGTAGTGCGAAGACCTTTCCGTGTTAGTACGAGTGTTGCTTAGGCCTCGAAGAGGAAAGGTTAATTTGTGGCTAGAGATTCGACTCCTGAATGGTTGCAACATTGTCAGCATGGAGACTCTAACCAATGATCAATTCGCCTGAACACTGAACGCCTTGACTGAATACCTTGTTTAGATAGGCCGTGCTACGGTACTCTCTTGGCATTAGCATCAGAACTTCAGGGCTGTGTTGTTGAGTGTCATGTTGGCTAACTCCAACTGGGCCTTCAGAGATAAGATAAATCGTGGATTGGTTTCGACAGATGATTCTGTGCATCATTGAATCGATGAGGTGGTGATGGAGGATTGGGAGCGTACCCATGGGTTCGTTAGTGGTAATATGGCCCCAAAGCCGACCTCGGCACAGGAAAGAGGGCCAAAATCGTCAACCTATTATCACCAGAGTTCCGATTGTAAATTTTTGACGGAGTCTTTAGAACCTAATATTCTCGATACCAAAAGAAAACGCAAGACCAATTGGGCTCTAGAGCTTCCATCCAGTCTCTCTGCAATAGAATGTACTGGAGATAGGATATACCCTTGGTGACTACCCCACTAGCTATCAGCCACCCACACGCGTCAACATCGTCACACCCCCTCGCCTTCATATTCATCTCCATGTGTTCCTCATCTCGCAGGCCGCTCGTTGACGCGGATAATGGGATCCCACCCCAAGCCTCAAACCACATTCCAACTGAGAAATGGATGCCTGGTCGTATTCTCGCATTCACGTTACGCGTCCCTGCACGTGCGCGTTTTGATGCATCATTCATGGCTGGCGCGAAGGAGAATAAAGAAACAGAACAGATTTTACCCGATGATCGTTAGTTATAAGGACTTGGGACTTCCAGCGGCTCAAACATTCCCTTGCAGTCAATACTGACCCTTTGGATCACTGCACATTTGGAGTCCAACCTGTCTCAATCCACGCGTTGTTCCTCTATTCCCATGATTATTTTGTTATTGAAAACTTGTTCAGCAGCTCAAGTAACCCCGGTCCACTGGAAGCACAATAGTCCGACGACGACAACAGCTAACATCGCTTCCACCCCCTAACTAAATATTGCCAACTATGAAAATTATCATCGTCGGCGCCGGAATCACCGGTCTATCAACATACCTCCACCTCCTCAAGCACCTCCCCAACTCCAAATCCCACACCATCACAATCTACGAATCCCACAAGCCACGCTCATCACTCCCCTCCTCAAACCCCCCTATCTCAATTGAATCCCTCTCCACGTCCACAGCCCTAGTCGGTGGTGGTCTAGGAGTATCCCCCAACGGAATGCGCGTCCTCTGGGAACTCGATGAAGATCTACATGACGCAGTTGCCGCGCAAGGGTTTCCTACCGAGCACTTTGTTTTTAAAGGGGCGAATGGCTGGGTTCTTGGGATGCAGAGAACCGGGGATGGGAAGGTGAGAAAAGAAGGCGAGAAAGAGGAAATCTGTATCGCAAGTTCTCGACACGGCCTTTGGTCGGTGATTATGAAGACTGTTGGGGAAGGCGTTGTGCAGTATAAAAAAGTTATTAGTATCGGTAGAGACCCGCATACGGGTCAAGTTATCGTGAGGACATTAGACAGTGAGGGGAATGAGGGAGAAGATGTTGCAGATCTCTTGATTGGGGCGGATGGAGTCAAGAGTGTGGTTCGAACGGCACTACTTGGCGGCGAAGGGAAGTATACGCCCCAATATCTGTAAGTTTAGCGTCTGCCTCTCCCTTTAAGCCTCATTGATGCTGCCTCAGCGGCCAATCCGGCGTCGGCGGCTTCATCAACCAGCCCATCCCCAAATATATCCGTGACAACAAAGCTATGGTATTTACCTTCGGCGGTGCCGGATTCTTCGGATACTCTAGCGGTGGACCCGCATCTGCCGAAAGCGTGATGTGGTGGTCTACATTCGAAACCTCATCTCTCCCTTCAACAAATGATATAAACCCCACCGAGATCAAGAAGGCGCTCATTGAGCGTCATAAGAATTGGAAAGACCCAGTCCTCCAAGATATTATCCTGAAAGCTGAAGTACAGTCTATCTATCCAACGTGGGTTCTTCCCGAGCTACCAAACTGGGGGGAACGTGGGATTGTGTTGGTTGGAGATGCGGCCCATGCTATGGATCCGACAACGGGCCAGGGTGCTTCTCAGGGCTTAGAAGACTCGAAAACTCTAGCTCTTTTACTTGCCAAGTGCATGAAGCGTTCTGAGGCAGGGGGGGCGAGCGGCCCAGGGAGTGAGAAAGAGGCTGTTGCCCTTGCTATCAAACTCTACCACCAGATCCGCAGCCCTCGAGTTTCCGAGATTGTGGAGCGCGGCAAGAAGTTAGCTGGAAAGAAAGCTAATGTTGGGATTATCTTGGAATACGTGACCTATGTCTTCCTCTGGTTGCTGAATAAATTCCCATCGTTTGGTAAGTCAATGTTTGTGAAAAGTTGAGTCTAATCAAAGCCTAAGTAATGACTTATATTAGGAAAATTTATGCTCGGGGATGTTAATCGATCGCTGTACGCTTGGTCCGCGGAAGACGAGATCCAGAAAGCCTTCCGGGAAATGGGTAGTTCGTCGTAATACCTGCATCATTGATATGGAGGGACTTTCTGCGTTGCATGTATTAAGAAGATACTATTATATTCCATAGGGAGAGTCGTGAAGATATTCTTTTAGCAACGACTAGTGTTCTTCATGAAGTCAGGAAAGTTTACAGGCTCTATTGTGACTCACCATACTCTATAATTGGCGATCGCGAATGTGGCGCATAGCTGCTCCAACAACCCCTGCAAGCTTCCCAGTCATACTTAAAACCTCAACCTTCCATCCCATGAAGTTCAAGAAATTAATCCTCGCTACCTTCCAACACTCCACAAAATGCAGCTTCTCGATCTCCCTCTCGTTCTCGTCCAAGATATTATTGAACAAGCCGTCAACATAAGCAAGCTCCACGAAATTGCACGCCTCTGCCAAGTTAACCGTAAGAGACAATTCGTTGCACCTGAAGCTTGTTCTGACTCCCCATTTCCAGGACTCTTCAACCGGGAAGGTTACAAATATCTCGCTAGGAACCGTCTGGGCGTAGTGCCGTACTGGGACTATCTTTCACCTCCGATCCCACAGCACATAAAGCTTCAGCTGGTACGAGAGTATATTGGCGACTGGGACCGCGGCAAGAATGACTTTGCATCGCATGTGCATGCCGTTGTCGACGAACTAGTTCGTCGGTTTTCTCAGCTACCTCCGGACGGCTCCCAATCGCGAAGTCGCGAGGATATCCTCGACGATGTATGCGAAGCCATCATACGGAGTGGCTACCACCGCAGATTGTTTGGCCAAGAGATCAAACAATGCGCTCGATGGGACAATCGATTCACCCGATCACACAGAAAAGGATTTCCATACAAGCCCAAAGCCAAACCGAACAGGAATCCTAATACTCCAGAAAGAATCGGCCGATCTACTATCATGATTGCAGTCATCATGCGTTACACGACACTGCTCGAAGCTATGCTGAAGGGAATCAGCCAACCACGTCTGCCTATCGGCCACGGTGATGGTTTGGATTGGAGATCGCCTTGCTTTGGTTCTCCAATTGAGTCAGCCATTGAAATGGGCCATCATATCGTCCTGCTCGTGCTTCTAGAGGCCGGAGCAACCTTCCCAGCTAACTGTTGGCCCGGGAGAAGTCTTTGCAGAGCCGCAATGAAGGGTCACACGGAAGTGTTCCGAGTCCTTCTCGAACGACCTTCTAACGAGCTTCTCCAGAGAGACTTTCAAGTGGCTCTGGAGAGAGCCGTAAGGAGGGGACAGTTTGAACTTGCGGAAATGATTTCAAAGAAGAGGGGACTTCCATGCAGCCTGCTTTCGCCGGCCGTTAAATATGGCCGGGCTGATATTGTTCGCGAGGTGGCTAGCGAGAGGAACATAGCCTACTGGCGCACCTCCTTCTCTCTTCTTCGTCTTGCTGTCGAGAAAGGCCATTTCGAGGTAGCGAAAGTTCTGGTTGAGCGTGGTGCCGGGAAAGACATCAAAACACGCCGAGTTACGTCGTACCATGTCATAAAGGGCGGTAATGTGGCGATCATGGAGCTGCTCATGAGCCATGGCATGGAGCTCGTACCAGACCAACAACAATGGATGCTCGCAGTTGAAGGGGGACATACAGAGATGGCCAAATTCCTGTCAGATCGGGGATTCGACCGCTGTAGCCAAACCCCAGAGCTTCAATGGGCATTTGCGTTGCTCATGTCAATTGTACGAAATCACGCAGAAATGGTTTGTTGGCTGATTTGCGATCGCAGTGTCGATCCGAGCGGTCATCATAAGTTGCGCTCGGAAGGCTTGGCTCCACTTGTCGTTGCCGTAGATTCTGGTCATGCCGACATGGTTGCGTTAGTGAAGCAGCTCGGGGGGAGGGCGACGGCAAAGGAATTAGCGGAGGAGAATTTTGAGGAGAGCAAGAGATGCAGTCGACGTTTGAGGATTCAGAATGACAAATTTAGGGTGCGCGAAACCTTTGGGGTGTTCATAAGGCATTCGAAAACGTTGTGGGAAGTACCCACGAGGGCCTTTTCTAGCAGGGCCTTGGAAGCAGCCAAAGATGCACTCTCCGATGTAGCTCGAGATCCACTCCCTGATATATTAGAGAGAGTGGGAACGCTGAAACTGGAAGCCGCCGAAAAATGAAGGGGAACAAGTTGGGGAAAAAAAACTTGAATATGCAAGTTCATCTCATGTCCACTTCGAAACATTATTTGGGATCAGTTTCTTGAAAATCTCCAGCTGCTTCGAATGCATGATGATATGGGCTTGTTGCACTTCAGACCTGGATTGAAGGGTCTTGTTGACCCTCTTCTCCAAACCGCTGTACACGACAGTGAAGTCCGGGAGATGAGTATTCGGAGGAAGGATCGTTGAAGCTGAGATGGTGCAGAACTAATTGCACAGAATGAGCGCTAAATCCAATAACCTTGTGTTGTGAATGGCAGCTCACCTTCCCTATCACACAACCCACACCCACACGCGCGCCAACCTCGACGACGGTCCCCTCCCCAATCTCGCTCGCCTCCACTAGAGCTCCTGTCTCAACGACGGCGTTCTTACCCAGTACTACGCCATCTCCCCTGCTTGTGTCCGTCCTCGCCACCTTCGCATTCTCTACGCCCACCCTCGCGCGCTCGTACACGACAACGCCTTCCCACAACACCACGGGCGCATTGGCACTGCTGACCTTGCAATGCGGATGCAAGACTGTATTCGGGCCCACGGTGATGGGATGTATTCCTGTGAGTTGTGCGTGTTGGGCTATCAGGACGGACGGGTCGAGGAAAATGGACGAGGGCTTAGGAAGCGCGGTGGACTGGCGTTTGGCGGAGGAGCCGGTGTTGAGAGTCGAGGCGCGCCGGTCCGGGGGGCGAGCGGGAGCTGGGTTAGACATTTTGGAGCAGATCGCAATTACTGTAGAGCTGAGAGAGCTTGCAAGTTTCCTAAGCTGATGTGTTAATTTCTGCTTGTGCGTGGTGCTCAAATGCGTGGCAGGTGCAGCTGACGTAGGTGCACGTGATCGCGCTCGCTCTGATACACTCCAGAGCAGGTACCTACTAAGCATCTGGGGAAACATAGATGGGAACGTATATCAATCGTGTCCGCTATACAAGCTGCTATATCCAGAGCAGCCCAGCGATGCCTGACGGCAGCCGTCCTCCACTGCAACTACTGCAACTGCACCCTTAAAGCGGAGAGCCCCATCAATCATACAAAGTCCGACCCCTGAGCCATCATAAAGGGTATATCAAGTCGTTAAACACGTCCAATCAGCCCTCACAACACTACATTTCCCACTGCGTTGTCATCATCCGGGTCCGCAGCCTCGCCAGGTCCATCGTCATCCGAATTACTATTCTCAATACCCTCAAAGATATTCGAAAATCTTTCCTGTCCTTTCGGTCCAGACAGTCCGTCTGACTTGCTACAATTACCCACCACCTTCTTCTTGTCATTGTCCCCGCCATCTTCCTCCTCTTCGTCGTCTTTGTTGGATGCCTCCAACATGGCTTTGCGCTGTGCCAGCCTAGCCGCGAACTGGCGCCGAGCGCGCGAGGGCGGTATCTGAAGTGGCGGCGGCATTTGCAGGCTGCTGTTTGCGGTGGGCTATGGAGAACACATCCGTTAGCATGGTTCTCGTCATCCGGAAGACGTCGAGGGAACCCGGAGAAATACAAGATCCGATTGATACAGGAGGAGACTGAGACAAGCGACCATTCATAACACCGGGTGCTTCTATCTTGTCTAGCAACATAAATGAGGATAAAGAAAGGGGCGTCCCCGAGAAGATGCGTATTTCTACAGGTGTTATGTGCCAAATCATTCGTCTCATTACAGCCACATGCCCAAGACAGGAAAAAGTCGGGAAAGGAAACGCACCAAGCGCGCAAGGGTAATTATCGGTATTCCATCTCAACGTCTTCAAATGAGAGTTCACCCACTTGTTCCGAATCGCTCACGGGCGTGTGCCGTTCCCGGTCGCCGTCGCCTTCGTCCATTTCTTCGTCCTCCTCGTCACTCGAGTTGGTGAACCCGCTCAGCAATGTTGCGCCACCAAAAGTGTAGCCACCGCTTGGATTGTCGTTGTTCGTAAGCTCCATACTGTCTAGGCCAATGGAGCCATTGCCGGACAGGGCATTAGAGATGGATGATGATCCGTCGTTGCCGAATCCAGAAGCCGCATTGACGGCGTTGAGAACTGCTTGTCGGGGTCCTACACTCATGTCAGGACGAACGCCGCCCAGGATCGCGTTATCACGTTCCCGAGTCTCCGCCAATGTTTGTTCAACGTAATCTATCCATGCTTGACTCATCACCTTGCCAAGCACAGATTGTGACAGAAGCTCCGCCGGATGTCGCTCGGTGAATTTGAGCACCTCTTCTGCTATTAGGGTGAGATGGCCCATGTAGCCGAGCCGCATATACGTCTCTGCTTGCGCCTTGTCGCTCGCCTGTTGACCTTCAATGATCCGCTCGGTGATACGCCCAGTCTCAAAGAGATCGATCGCGAGACTGCGATTGAACCCTCGATCCATCTGGCCATTGAAGACTTGTTGCACGACATCGTACACGACATTGTGCAAGAAATTGTTCCACGGAAAGCGGAAGAAGAAGTCCTTGTTAAAGAATGTTAGCCTTGTGTGGAATAGAGCCTATACAACCTGCAATTAGATCTACTTACAAGGATGGTTGGGACAACCTTGTTCTCCACAAACATCATTTTCAGTAGGTCACCCACAACAGGAGTCCCATCTATGTCGACTTCATACTGCGGTGCATACTGCCCTTCGAGTGCGCCGAAAAGAACTGACCGCGTGCTGCTGGCCTCGTCAATCGGGGTGACCTCGGAGCCCTCACTCTCAGGTGCTGCAGTAAAACGTGAGGTGTCAACCTTGGAATCGTCGGAAGAGTTCGTGCTCTGCTGCTTGCTCGCGAATAATGGCGCCGGTTTATCATCTGGATGAGGAGATAAACCTTCGGGTGGGTCCAATACCACATTTTCTGAACTCTTGTTCAGTTGTTGCGTCAAAAGCGACGGACGCTCGCCTGGCTCCGAATTCCCTTCCGACTTCTGCTCAGGTTCGTCGTGGCTACTACCCATGACGGTATCGTTGTCCAAATCAAGACCACCGACTTTAGCTGACAAGCCTGCTGAAGTAGGTGATTCAGCATCAACAGCAGCTTTCACTCCAGCAGCGTTAGTGGTGGCTGACGGAGAAGGCTCATCTTTGACAGGAGAAAGAGGTTCATCAACGAACTCGCCATCTCCAGGATCTCCTTTCCCAGATGCAATGTCTGTAGGAGCATTCTTTGGCGATCGCTCTGAAGGCTCCATCGCCCCTTCCTTCTCAGATACATTAATTCGAGATTCTTCCGAAAGTGCCTCTGACGCAGCGACCTTTTCGAAATCATCCTCACAGTTATTTTGCACCTCGAGACGTTTAATCTCTTCAGGTGATTCGCTTGAAGGTGCTCGGGCATGATGAAAGCCGTGGCTGTCGACACTTGTCGAGAAGTCGCCTGCGTTGACATTTGTCTGTGATGTGAGCTTGCCTTCTGCTTTCAGGCGCTCTCGCTCAACATCCCTCCGCTTGACTTCTGCTTCACTTCCTCTTTCATTGAGTAGGGCCATGTTGCTACAGTGTAACAACTCAGCCATGAGTTCGCACGTCTTGAAGCGGTCGAAGCCAAGGGGTTCGATCTTCTCACCAAAAGCGGTCCTGAGTTCCCGTTTCCTCGTAGCCGTGGATCCATCCTTGTTCACGACGGTCTGATTGGGGTTGTGCACGAGCTCCATAAATTGCGGGATGTGCCTGGCGAATTGCCGGAGTAAAGTCCCCAAATAAATGGGATCTGAGTTCTTCGGCATCGGCCCAATCTGATTCTCCAAGTCGTAGTCTGAGTTATTCTTTCGGATTACTTCAATGATGATGCCGACGCCTACTGTCAAGGGGTTCCCGCCTTTGAGCATATCTGAAATGAGCGTCTTAATGCACGGCTCAGACACTAGCTGGCGGGTAAGCTCATTGGGGCCAATGACGGACTGATCCTGGGTCGTAGCGTTGGCAGATATGGTTATGATGGCCTTGAGGAAGTCGCCTGCCGAGGTCTGAGTGGATGAGCTCTGATCTGGCGACAGATACGATAGAAGCTGAGGAACGAGATTTTGAGACTGCAGCCACTGTCGCGTGAAATCTCGTGAGCACGTAGGTCTATACAAGAGTTCATTGAAACTTACGTCAACGATACCCTGCCCTCCCTCGCTTTTCTCGAGGCTGATAATCTTCAAGAGAAGATCCATGATCATCGGGCAGTCTACATGCTGCAACATGTCTGGGACAACGTTGTCAATCGACTTGAAGAACTCCAACATCTCCTCCATCTTCCGGTCCAGCAGGGATTCGTTGACCTTGGTGAAGTATCCCGCCTGCACAGGGTCTAGCGGCGGAGGCTGCTTGATGTAGTTCCAGAAGCTCCGCAAACTATCTTGGTTTTCCAGTACAGCTTCGGATATTGACCAGACCTCGGACGAGAGGATTTCGCACGCAACATACGCGTACTTCATGCGCTGCTTCTCTTCCTTGCTCTCCTCTCCATCGCCAGGATCTGACTTTGTGATGGATGCCGACCGGGCTTTCCCCTTTACTTTTCCAAAGAAGCCCTCTCGCGAAGCACCGGGTTTGCCCCCACTTTCAGTGCTAGCGTCTTCATCTGGGGATGGAGCGGCTTGCGGGGCAATGACGTAGCGCAGGAGACGCTCGAGGACATTTTCGTCTCGCAAATACTCGATCAGCTTCGAGTTCTGCTGCTTGAGTTCCTGGATGAGGTCCGACTCGTCCAACAGCTCCTCGACCGTCACGTCGGGCTTGTCGAGAATGCTGTCTAGCGAAGAGAGTTGCGCATACCCCCCGAAACGCCAGAACATGATGGAGCTGTGGGTTGTGCGATTACCAAGCCGGTATTAAGGAGGGACGAGAAGGGTACGCCTCGAGGGCGGCCGCAGTAGGGCGGAGGTCACGCGAAAGGGAAGATTCTCGGAGGAGCCGTCTCATCAGGGGAGGGGTGGAGTTTTAAGCAGTCTGCATTTTAATTATGTCGTCAGTCGAGGTTGTGAATGGGACAGGGCGAGAAGAAGCTTGGGACAACAGCTGCGAGGTGCAGTGGATGGGTGCGGTGGGACGAGGTACCTAGTAGAAAAAGCACCGCGACGGTGCGTGCTGACGAAACGAAGCTGCAGGAAGTGAGTCCATACACGGAACGTCGCTTAAACGTCAGTACAAGGAGTGGCTTTAGTGCGGAGAAGAGAGAGTGGAGGGGGTTGTGGGTTGTGGGTTGTGTCGATATCAGATTGCGAGAGCGGTGACAGCACACCGGCCCAAGCTCGACCGTGCACGAGGCGCCGAAGAGTTGAAGGCGGGCAACGGACCAACATTTCAAGATTGCCCCATGTCGCGTCATCACGGGAGAGTAAACCTAAACTTCTGACCACCTCTGGGGTGTTTTTCGCCAGCTGCACGACTTTTCGAAGCAGGTTTCAGGGTCGAACTTTGCTGCACGTGACCGGCTCTAATGAACCCCGGGAAGAGTCGCCTAAGCTTGGAGCCAACTGCCTGAATCTCCCCCACCAGCCGACTCGACACCACCCATCTGCACCACCCACAGCAGCCATGAATCGCCTGTTTGGAGCGAAAAGCACTGCGCCTAAGCCCACCCTGGGCGGCGCCATATCGAATGTACCTCACTCCCTCCCCTGGACACTCTGGTGAGTGCTGAGCTAGCATAGGTCGAAACAAGGATCGAAAGCCTCGATGTTAAGCTCGCCAAACTCAACGCCGAGCTGTCGGCATACCAACAGCGCCTAGGAAAGATGCGAGATGGCCCCGGCAAGACAGCCATCAAGCAAAAAGCCCTCAAAGTCCTTCAGCAGCGGAAGATGTACGAGTCCCAGCGTGACCAGCTCCAGCAGCAGTCATGGAACATGGAGCAGGCAGGCATGATGCAGGACAACCTGAGAAACACTATGACTACAGTTGGCGCCATGGAGACAACCACCAAGGAGCTGCGGAAGCAGTACGGCAAGATTAATATCGACAAGATTGAGAAGCTCCAGGACGAGATGGCAGACCTCATGGACATGGGAAACGACATCCAGGAGAGCATTAGTCGCAGCTACGATGTGCCAGAGGAGGTCGATGAAGAGGAACTCGATGCAGAGCTCGAGGCGCTTGGAAATGAGGTGGAATTTGAGGGTATTGGGGAGTCACAAGGAGTGCCAGGCTTCATGATGGACGAAGCAGTGCCCCCCACGTTCATCGACGAACCCCCGGAGCCAGGCAAAGTGAAGGAAGCTGCGGGCTGAGTGGAATCACCTCATCTTAGCACCAAGGCAAAGGCAGAGTGCACTAAAGGTCAACTTACAGCATATTACGGCCTTCGCCTGCAGAGAATATGAGCATGCTGGTGCGCCAAGTCTCGTCCCATGATACAAAATTGCCCTTCTCTCCATTGTAGCGCACATCGACGCTCTTTCCAAGCTTCTGAGGAAGAGCGGGGATGGGCGGGATGGAAAACGACAGGCTTGGGTTGCGCGGTCTTGGCATCGACGACCGATTGGTTCGGACACATGACCACGCCAAGTCTATCCGGCCGAATCAGCGGAGGAGCGAACCCGGACATCATTCCACCATCTTCAGCACTCCAGGCTTCATTGCTCCCGAGCTCCCATTTGCGTCCATTGTTCTAGATTCTCATTACGCGTCATCAGCCAACCCACTCCATAGGTGCGCATTTGCGCTTGTGAATTTAGATGAGCATTTTTAGTCTCCAAGCGACAATATCCCCCACAATTCTCCTGCCAATGCCGTTTGTACCCTTGGTATTCACGCCAAGGCTTCGTCACAATCTCGTCCTCCAGCGCCATGAAGTCATGTTCCCAGTGGAAGTCTTCCTGGGAGATACGTTCGCGATTCCATGGACTACATATATATATATATATGTGTGTGTCCTCCTGTGACGCCCAGAATTACCATATTCCTCCCTCAGATCCCTACTTCAAGTAGTTCGCTTGTGCCTCATTGCCACTATTCACTCTCATCAATTGAACCTTCTCACCTCCTTTAGCGGTGTACTATTTTCCTCTTCGTCCATTCGTTCCAACATGAGCGAGGGTAAGAAGTCCCAACAATATGAGAACCGTCCCTTTCAACTTGCCGTTTAAGAATTCGTCTCTTACTTTGGGCTTAACGTTGAATAGGGGTTGTGTCCTACGCAGATTAATGGATATCGATCAAGATATAGTGAGATCAGGTTGGGTGGCAAGGTGGGAGTACGTTGATATGCAATACTATTCCAGCAAGTCAACAGTGCTATGATTTTGGTAAGTTGCCAATGTTTCGCTCTAGTCAATTAGGGTAGATGAAAACACATGCTTATCTCGTAACATAGGTCCTTCCGCTCCCCCTCGCCCTGTCCTTCGACGTATCTAATTATATTGAAGGTAGCGTCATTACTACCGTGGTTATCGACAATGCCATTGTTAGCTTCGTCCAAGAATTCCAGGCTGAGAAGAAAGTGGGCTCTCTCCGCGCACTTTCATCGCCAACAGCCACAGTTCTCCGCAATGGGGGTGTTAGGGTGATTCCTTCTGTGGAAATCGTGCCCGGAGATGTGGTTATTGTCAAGAGGGACGACAAAGTCCCGATCTAATGAAGGATCTTCGAGTCAATGAATTTGGAATGTGATGAGAAGATCTTGGCAGGAGGTCAGTTCGTTAAGTACATGCATTGGATCTTTCATTTATTGACTTGAACAGCTATTCCCGCTGCCAAAACTCTCGATGCAGGCTTCTCCGGTCGCTCCGAGCTAGACAGTAGTGTCAGTGATCGCATTGATATAGCACATTCTTCCTCGACCATCACCAAAGGCCGCGTTCGCGCTATTTGCATCTTTACGGGCACGTACACCGAAATTGGGAGGATCGCAAAATCAATGCAAGATTCAAAGCGGGGCAGGAAGCCAAATCGATAACTATCTCGCAAGAAAGCACGGAGACTTGCAGCCCGCGAAAAGGTTGGTCATACAGGTCTCTATGATCCACCAAGGTTAGAAACGAAGGACGCTGTGGGAGGCGAGCTTCCTTTCGGCCAACATCTACATTTGAAATTCTAACGTGACCTAGAATGCACAAACGCTAGTATCAAAGTCCATATGCTGACTATTGACTCCCCTGGCACCCCTACAACCATCGGAAAGTAAGTCGGTAGTGTTCCACGAGACTTTACCAGCTTTTCCATTTGCATCGCTGATTCACTCGTCAAAACTGCTGCAGAGTTTGATGGCATGACTGATGAGGAAATCGACGCTATGCCCGAACTTCCCCTTATTACCGTCAGATGTGCACCGGAAACAAAGATGAGGATGATCGCTGCCCTTCATTGACGCAAGGCATGTGTTGCAATGATTGGGGATGTCGTCAATGATGGTCTGCTATTACAAGCAGCCAATTTTGGCATATGAGAATGGCGGGATTTGATGTTGCAAAGGGAGCGCCTGATATCGTGCTTAGGGATGATAACTTCTCTTCGGTTATCAAACTTATTGAAGAAGGGTCGGTGCATGTTTGACAATATCCAAAAATTCGTCCTTCATTCAAGTCTCTCATCCTCTTCATCCCATCGTGTGGTCTTAGTGCTAATAATTGACCTAGCTCCTAACTAGCAATGTCGGCGAAGTCGTCCTCCAATCTTCGGACTGGACTTCTGCGATAACGCCAACTATTCCGTCTTCCCTCTCCCCCCCCAAAAAAAAAATCCTCTAGATCAAAATGATCACGTCTGGCCCCCCCTACCTTCCGGCTCGGGGCCTAAGAATAAGAATACAACACCATGCACCATCAAACATGGGGTTTTCACGCCGCAATTCATCACCAGCACGATCGTATATGGACTCCTAGTGGGCACACTAACCCTTCTGACTTCCGTTATCATTGTCTACGGCCACGGAAACGATAATCTCAGAACCGAATGCAATAGACACCTCCCACCGCCCGCGAACTCGTATTTTAGGCAGGGGCGGCTGTGTGCGCGGGATTGATGTTGCTGATCTTTGATCGTGCTTCCGTGGATCTATATCCCGGGATTTAATGATAAAGAGTTTAAGCAAAAACCTATTACATGGGAGTGGATGCTGTCGGCGGCTGTGGTGGTGGCGTTTGTTGTGGGTATGGAGAGCTGGAAGGCGAGGAAGAGGGAGGTTGGATTGTTAAAGAGCGAGAGGGGTATAGAAGAAGAGAGGGGGTTTGGGTTTGCGGGGACGCTGAGCGGAGCAAGTAGCTTTAAGTAAGGAGAGTATGATGGGCGAAGATTAAGGTTAGAGAGAGATGGGATTGCAGGTGATGGTACAGAAGGGAATTAGACAAAGATGAGAGGTGCTTGGAATGGATGGGGGAATAAAAGGCGAGGCGTGATGTCGCAACAATTGCCAACCCATACCTAGGTAGAGCAAATTTCTGCTTGCTGCTTAGCGAGATTGTTTTACAGTTCTATCCTCCTTGATTGTATTTCAACATGTGCGTACATGACCAGCATGAGTCAAATTTCTCGTATACATCATTCGTTGTAATCAACCCAACTCCCAACAACGCCCCAAGAAATTCCAAAGGTCCAAAGTTCCAAACCTAATGACGCCAATCAATGCATAGAATAGAGGGAGTCCAGGCCCTCAAGGCGGATATGTACAACGAAGTCTGAAAACCAAAGGCTAAAACAGGGAAAGTATATACGAAAAGAAGGTGCAATACAATCCTCGAGACATCAAGAAAACTGAGGCGAGGGAGGATTCCTCAATCGCCCATAATATCAGGGTGGTACTCAAAATCGCCAATCCAAGTCGGGACCTCAAATTCCGAGTGAGGAAGATGCACGGGTACCGACAAAACCGTGACATTGAGGCCAGCCGGGGTGTTGTTTTTATGAATCTCGCACAGATCCTGTTCGCATTAAAGTTAGCGGTCTTCCTAAGGAATATAGGGCTAGACTAGAGTTCCTACCGCTTTCTGAATCCTCCAATGGAAATGCTCGTTCAAATACTCCATCACATGCTCCTTCTCCAAGCTCTTCAACTCCCCATCCTTATATTTTGCGGCTAGCTTATCCGTGAGGACGATGTTTGCAGTCACAATGACATCAGACTCCATCCTCGGACTTGCTAAGGATGCAACCTGGCCAACGTAATTCGGGTCGGTTGGCCAATTCTTTGCATTTTCAGTGTCGAAGTCCCCCAGGAACGCGCGGACTGAGTATGTCGCTTTTATATCAGACGGCATGTTAATCTCAGCCATCCAGTCGATAGCGTCGGCGGTGTCGTTCCGCTTTCGGAGAGTAGTGAGCGTGTTGTTATTGTTCAGCCCTTGAGTCTGCGGCTTGTAGAGGCGATTGATTGTCGCCGTTAGCGAGCTATTGGACGGATTACCGACGAGTTCCGGGTAAGTGTATCCAAAGGAATCGGTGCTGATTACGGTACTTGAAGTCCACATATCGCCCTTTGCATTCATATGGAAAGGTGCCAGAGGTGACGCAGTGTCCTGTGAGCTATTCTTGGCTATTGCGAAGGTGGCTTTGCTCTGATAGCTGGGTTCGACGTAGGTGTCTGGGTAGCGGTACTGGTAAATTGCCATGATGCGATCCACATTGCTGTTTTCAAGATTAGTCCAAGACAACTAAAGGAGTGCATTTGGTTTACCAATGATGAAACCAGAAAATTGGATCAAACGCTGAAACCTCAACAATGCCCATGTGTCCAAGGCCGAATGAGTTATGGATGCCATCATGCAAGGTTTCAAGGTTACCAATTTTACCGCCATTGCCCTTGTTGCTCCACTCATTGAATGGCTGGTATATGGTGAGTAATTTATAAAGCATATCGCGGTTACTTGGTTGCTGGGCCTCGATACGAGTGTTTGCATCATCGTTTCGACTAGTTGCATTTGCGGCATATCCATCTGCCGGGTATCTAATCGTAGTCTTCCAGACATTGAACTCTAATCCATCCTAGAAAGACGTCAGCAACCCCGCTTCTGGTATATCTTGGCACCATCGATCATGTTATGTTGCAAAGTATATTACGCTAAACAATGGCGGTTGAACTTACAAGAGGGAAGTCGCCTGGGCTGAGAGGGTGAAAGATATATTCATAAAGGGGATTAGGGATCTCGCCTGTAGTACCATTAGGAAAGGTCACATTGGCCGTTGAATGCCGAAGACTAGTAGGCATGCAGCCATCCGAATCAGGAGTGATCGCCCAGTCCCAGTAAGGCAAACGAAGCTTGGCAGCTGATTGCTGGTACTTTTCCCTCTCACCCCTGGGAAACTCATTCGCGATCTCTACGGCTCGTTCGTGAAGAATCTGTTCGTACGCAGCAAGATACGGTCGGTGCCATGTTCCAAACAGGTTGCTCGAGTGAGGGCAATATCCGTAAGATCCGTTACCTTTTGCGCCATCCCATTCAACAAAAGGAGCGCCGTGGATACCTACCAGAATTAGTGAGAGCTAAGCGAGTGATATCTAGATGGAAACTCATACCAGCCAGCTGAAAGTATGATAACTTGTCCTTCTGGTCCATGTTCTGGAATCTCGACATTGCCTGAATGAAGAGATTCCATGTTTCCGGGTCCTTTTCAAGTTCGCGCAACTCTAGCCGTGGATGCACCCCAGTTCCCTGTACCCCTACGACAGAGAAAAAACTACTAGATTGATTTGCAACTCCGCAGCTGGGGCCGCCACCGATGGAAACTCCATGTGAGCCCCAACACAGTGAAATGAAAGCGGCTACGCCCAGCGGTGATGGAAAGGACCTCATTTGTACGTGCAACAGTAATGAATGTAGGGTGCTGAATGAAAGATTTTCCAAAAAAAAAATTTTATAAAGCGAATGTAATCTTCTCCAAAAGAAGAAGGAGTGACGTTCATGAAGACTTAACGAAAGACAAGGCAAGCCAAGACGACACCGACATGACAAGAAGTTGGGGCTCAACCCGTTAGAAGTACATCAATGAAATACAAGAATAAAGCAAAAGGATGAGGACACGGGCGAACTATTAGGTGTCGACTCCGAGCTGGCCAAGGCTGCAAAGCGGAATTAATGGTTGGTTACGAAAGTAGGCTGTGGGAAGGATTGTTTCTATGCCAATCCTTGCTTGCCGGATTCGAAACATGTATGGTGTCTTCATCTAGATTGAGCCTTAAAGAGGGAAAGACATACCGAGGGACCAATAAGATTCAGTGTTTCAAATTCGTTTCTTAATACAGGGCCACATGAGGAAAATGAGCAAGATGAGAGTTCTTTTGAACGCGGGTTCCTGGGCTGATTATGTCCTTACCAGGGAGGCTGAGTCTTTCGGATTTGCTCATGGATGCGGATTCATGTCAGATTAGATTGTTGGGTCCGCAAGCATTGACTCGTGGTCGAATAGAGAGGCTGCTCACACCCTGAAGCAAATGACAACGGAGAGTAGACGACTTCCTGGACCCAATGATCCGTGTTGGACCCTCGGTAATGGTGATGCTACCCCGCCATGGAGATTTAGGTCCCCCGCCTTAGGGTCTGGTGGCTGAGTTGTAACGAATGTACCGTGAGAAATTAAAGGCTTAGTCTAGCGTCCGAATGCCTCGGCGGGGTGTCGAGGATACTGGGAGCTGACCTGTGTAAAACGGAGTGATTTTTACAGAGCCTCAGTCAAAGAAAGAATCTGAGTCGAGAGCTGAGTCGAAGAAGTGAGCATTGGGGAACAAGGCGGGCACGGGTCACATTCTGGCTGGTGAGAGATGTTTCAACCTCTGTCATTCAGATTGAAACTCACTGAAATCTCCGACCAAGATTGGATAATACCCGAAAGCCTTTAATAGAAAGCACTTGCTTGATGTTCTATGAATCCTATACTTCCCTTGACATAAAGGTCTAGGTGAGCATGAGAAGAGAACTAGTTGTAGCATAGTTACCGCAGCTCGAGTTATCCCAGAGACGAACTAAAGGACCCCTACACTGATGGCGGGATTGATGGGTGAGCTGCAATCTCCTACCGCCACGTGCTGATAAGGCCCCGATAGGATGCAGTGATTGATGGTCATTTGTGGGGCTGGAACAGGACATTTGTTGGAGGGGTAGGTGGATGAAACAAGTCCACCACTCGCCCACCCTTTCATTCTAATGGTAATCGTAAACTTGATTGCATCCTCCAGAAACGTCCGCTACAGTCAAGCAAATGACAAGCATAAAAATAGTCATTTGACCCTATAATATCTTGACGCAGAGCACAGAAAACCACCTAGGTTTCACTTTCCCTATATTGCTTGCGAGACTCCGGGATTATGTCAATAGCGTTCAATCTTGTGACTTGAATTAGAGATTTATCATGCTTCCATAGTATCTGGTGGAAGACTTTCATCTTCTCTGACAGAACTCTTCGAAGTAATCTCTAGCCTTTTCCTTTTTCGTTCGTTCGAATAGTCGGGCACAACATGGGTACTAGCCCATTTCTTAACTTTCTCAAACTTTTCTTTAAGTGTGGGAGGTAAATCGGGAGCCAAAGGCCTTCCGTCGGCTTTCTTCAGTACCTCGATCATTGTTCTCGCCCGAGAAATGGTAGGGTTAAGAGATTGACCATACACATTGTTTCGGAATATGTTGAGCGCGATATTGCGTAAGAGGAGAATGTCGCCGACTTTGAGGCTCCCAAGTAGATCCCGTAGATCCCTTTGAGGATCCTCTTCACTTCCACCAGCGGCCTTACAAGGGCGGAGCCAGAATGAGATTGTAAATTCCGAATCGGTTTCGTCTGCCACAGTGATCTCTTGGAGCTTCATTGGATAGTTACCCCTCCGGACTAGGATGTCGCGAGGAGGAGCCATGGAGGTCAGGACGGACAGAAGATTCGGCGTTGGGGTTTGGGGATGTATTGACCTGAGGTATTCTGGCGATGGAAGAGAAGAGAGGGATGTTATTGTCAATGCATGTGGTATCGACAGGGTGATGTTGGAACTCTCTTGTCTTGATGGGCTACTCGTCCCTGTCGCTGTGGTACCGAATGAAGAGGTGAGAAAAGAAGATGAGGAAATGGGTTGGTCGACGGCGAGAGGATCCGTGAGTTGAGACGATAAAAGGGTATCATGAAAAACAAGAGAATGCCGGAGGAAGGCATCGACTTCTGTGTAAGTGGAATTAAAGCTATTCGTCGTTTCCAAAAAAGTCGAGTTTTCTGCATCTCCTTCTAACGACTGTCCCGGATTGGGAGCCGAGAAGGAGAAGCTAGGTTCGGTGAAGCAGATGCCGCCCTGTGGAAGGTAGGGCTGAGACCATCCAGACCTAAGACGTGTGGGCGAACTTGTTATGTGTCGCCACTTGACATCTGACGAGGACTCATTTCGCTTAGCTGCTGTCACAGTCTTGTTCAGGAAGCCCGCGACAGCAGGAACTAGCTCCGTAGTCAATGCAATCTCATGCCAGTCGAGATTTGTGGTCAATGGAGCTCCGTTCAGCATCTTCAGCCGCTTGTTGAGCCTTTCACTAGCCATTGGTCCAGAATCAGGCGGTTACGCGTTGTTTGGGGAGCTGACGTAGGCCTGCGCAAGTCAGAGTTTGGAGCTTCGTACAAAGACGTCGTCCCGGGAAGGCAGCCATGAAAGGCAGTGCGCCAATGAGGGTAGTGGATGTGGATGGCAAGAAAGGGAAGATGGCTGCAAGACTCGGGGGAATGCGCTCGGATTTCAGCAATGTCCGAGGTCCCGTGCAACTCGATTCGGAGCAAGGCTCTTTTGAAATACCACTCAAGCCCGCGACACAGTGCCTGCATTCATCATGTAAAGTCTCTGCCACTGCCGTTTCCTCACTCCCTTCGTGTACAGGTTCACACTGCACATCCGTGTCAAACTGCCGACTGGGTTTAGATCGGTATCCGGGGCTATCACTCTAATTCCGCCTATCGCTTGGCGATCTAATCAGATTATAAAAAGTTGGAGCGACGATGACGCCGTCGGATTCCACTTACAAGCCCTTCGCGGCCTACAAGATGTCGTCTACCATAAAGAACCTATACTACAAGCTCTCTCCAACGTCGTCGTCTTTCTCTGTGCCTACGGCTAAGAAACCCGGTACATTCACCAAAGCACCAACCACCGATGCGCTGTTCCCCACCACAGACCCCGCCATAGATGGAGACGACTGCCTACACGACTGCGCGTCGTGCTCGGTCAAATATCCCAGTAAATTCACCATTGACGAGAACGAGAAGCTGTACGGTCATGTCAAGGGCTGGAGCACTCACCTCATTGTCGCCACTGGGAAGTCGGATTGGGTGCGCGATGTTGCCGACGAGAAGGGCAGCATTATGGAGGCCGTGGATACTAGCAAGGTGAAGCCGAGTAATGGCGTGAGTCTACACCATGCAACTTGTATATGTATATATGTATATACGTGTCTGTGTATATATGTGCATATATGCGTACATGTATATATGCGGAAATGTATATATATATATATATATATATACATATATATGTTTACGCCATACTAACAGCCCTGTAGCGCCTAATGCTCTCAGCCTCCAACATTCCCATCCCCGACTACTCAGACCACAGCACCACCGTCCTCCTCCTCCCTTCATTCCAATTCATCGACCACGTCACCCCTGCGAACACCCCCCAACTCATCTCGGACTTCATAAATACTGGCCCGACAAATACCTCGCCTCTTCCCCAAACCTCTGCTGAGTCTGCTGAGTCTTCGCTTCCACCCTCTTTGCCTACCTCAGAATCCTCGTCTGCGGACCCCGCCCCCACAACGACAACCACCATTGTGCCAACAATATCCTCCATATCGCCTCTCAGAGCTCGGCCATGTCCTCACAAATACCTCATCCTCCTCTGTAGCCAGAAGACGCGCGACGCCCGCTGTGGTCAATCAGCGCCTCTCCTCCGCCGCGAGTTTGAACGCGTCCTGCGACCACTCGGCCTATATCGTGACCTACATGATGAGCGGCCTGGTGGTGTTGGAATATACTTCATAAGCCACGTCGGTGGCCACAAATTTTCCGCAAATCTTATGATATATCGTAAAGCTTCCGCAGTGACGAAGTCAAAAGAGGCAAACGGCCAAGTAGACGGCATTCAACAGACCTTGGACAAACTAAAGGTGGAGGATGACAAAGGCGACCAGGTTGTCCTCGATGTGAATAAAGTGCAGGAGGAGGAAGGAAACGGAGAGGCGGCGCAGTGTATCTGGCTTGCAAGAGTGCGGCCTGAAGATTGTGAAAACATCATTCGGTATACAGTGCTGCAAGGCAAGGTTCTAAAGCCAGAAAGGCAGCTCAGGGGTGGATTTGACCGATGTAAGCAATTGGTGAGCTGGTGATAAGCTCATCCTGACGGATCCTTTCGGCTGCGTTCATAAGCGTTCATAAGTTGGTTTAAACAGTTTGCGGGATTGGATACGCCTTAGCAACACTACGATGCATCTAAGTTGTTGCATGACTTCCATGTCCGTTTCCACTTGCTTTTTTTTTCGTTTGATAGTCCGCTTCTTTCCTCACCAAGTCTTCGGGTGTCTTAGCAGCTTCCAGATAGAGTACTTAGCCTTCTAGAGCACTTCCCATTATCCTCCCGCATGACACAAATCACTCAAAAATTCTTCCCGACAGACTGCTATATAGCATATGACTTCATTCACTACCATATCGATTGTCAGACGAGGTCAGGACCATTCATTCTTCTCTAGCTTCGGGGTCGATATTCTACTCTCTGCTTTACTTCTTATTGCCACGCCAAAAGCGCAACATATTGTCTATTAACTCTATTCGCTAGACTGGCTTCAATACCCCTCGGGACAACACTCACCCCGCAAATACGGCCTGCTTCCTCAATCTCACCACATTCTGGGAATGACCTCCAGCCAAACCCACGAATCACCCTGCTGGGCCTCCCAGACCGACCTCGTTAACAACGGAGTCACCATTCCTTCTTACATCCCCACGCGGACACCTATCTGTCATATTTGCCGACTCCTGATGCGAGATCCATTCGCTACCTTCAAGGTCATCCCCTGCGCCCACATATTCTGCCAGGAATGCCTCGCCATATGGGTTTCCAACTGGAACAGATGTCCCAAGTGTTTTCTACTTTTGTTCCCGCAACCAGTTGTCCCTCCACTAGTTCTGTTTGGCTATCAGGTTTCGCTCCTATCACCGACCGAGATGATAGCTCGCTTCTCGCCTACCGCATCCTTGGGTGAATTTCAATATCAGTCAACCTTCCCTACTAGGACTACTTTCCCCTACGAACCTTTCGCCAGCACTGCGAGCGGTACACCAAGCACTACCTCCGGCTTCGGAGTTCAGCCTGGTTTCTATAGAGGTTTACGAAGTGCGAATGCTGTGCAACAAGTAGAGATGGAGGGGCAGTTAAGGGAGTCAGATAGACAAATTAGAAGGAGGCGATGGCGGCGAATGTGATGAGGGGATTACGAAAGATAGGTCGGAGTTAGAGCTGTCAAGCCTACGAAAGGAGGATGCGTGGTTACTGTGAAAATAACACGGTAAGGGCTGTGTTAGCAGGTAGGATATATTCGACTGTATAGTTGCATCGCATCTTGAATCAGTACAAGATGTGTTTGATGCTAGGTGCCTCCAAGAAGGCCTCGTTTATATTCACGCGCCACCAGCTCGAATTAAGATTCTCCACGAGTTAAACTGACTCTACTCCCAGAAAGACCCTTCTCAGAAGCCCGCAATGTAACCGAAGTGCTGGCGGAGAATGGACTGAAGCTGTTTAAGAGACCAAGTCGTTCTCTCCAGGAGCGGTAATGGTGGTCGACCTCAACGCTACACTAAAGTTAGAAAATGAAAATAATATGTTTCAAACCAGAAATTAGCATTCCCTTTACGCCCTCCATAGCTCTAACAGGATTATTAGTAGATTTAATAGAGTAAATCTTAAGCGGACAATATATTAGCACATATCATGGCATATAGACATGTCTTGAGTGCGCTGATTGCTTGCTAAATCAAAGGACACGAATAGGATGCGAAATATGTCAAATATCACCCTTGCAACATCCTGTCAATTTAGCCCAAAGTAGATCTCCACAATTCCCCATGCTTCCCCGCGATGTGTGATGCTGGAATTCTAGTACCGGTGCGTTGACGAGAGAATGGCATTATGTAGTGCACAATCCAGGGGCTTCACTGCCACTAGTTTCTTTCTCTTCACATAGTTTTGTCCAAACCCACGCCCTCCAACGAACTTGTGCTGCCAATAAGCTCCGCAGAATGGCCGGAAAAGCAAAATCCAGGGCTGGAGAAGGCCAAGATCCTGTCAACGTTACTTAGGGAGACCGAGCTTGACAAGAAAACCAGGAGTTCCTACAAGAGAGGGTAGCTCGGGGTGAGATTGGGGGTACTGTGTTTGGTGACTACAACCGGTTGTACTACGACGTGGCATACAGCACCAGAAGGGTCAGCGCAAAGTCCGCCAAGCAGGAAGAATGATGGCTTAAAACCTAGACTTTCTCCAACCCAAGTTAGTACTATCTTTAACTTAACCCTTGATGAGGGCGCGATAGAGAGAGTGAGGATTGTGAGTCGGAGGGTCGAACAGGGGACAGGTAATGGAGAACACATATTGAAGTGCAGGTTGAAGCGAATTGTAGTGGAACAACCCGATGAGGAGGGCGAGAAGCCACGGACACTGACAGTTGATTCACCTAGTTCTGAGTTAGGTCTTACTCCCTAGTAATGAGATATTGCACCAGAGTTTACCTGGAAATTCACACAACCTAAGCGGCTTCTCCAGCTGTAGGCTTCCAGCTAAAAAGACAATAGGTCGTCCTCCCAGCCCACGTAATAAAGAAGGAGCTAAAACGTAGGATTGAAGTCAAGAAAAAATGTCAAATTTCGATTAATCAACCACTACTTAGACTTTGGCACTTTTCATATTTTCCTATCCCAGAACACCTTGTGAGCTGGACGTTGTCCCTGTCCGGGGAATTTCTTAGCATACCGCATGTTGGAATACATGGTGGTAGGTGGTTGTGGAGTGGGGACAAGGAGATGCGAGGAGGGTAAATATGCCAGATAATCCAATATGGGGCGCTTAAGAATATTGCTTGAGAGTGATCGACTTGTTAGGTAAAGTATGCTATGACACAGCAGGGAACATGACAAGTGTAGATTTGATCACTGAAACTGCTTGTTGAGATTGAAGTGGATATTAAGAGGATACTAAGTCCTGTTGCAGATCAGAGAGGATTTTGTCATGTTCTATCGTAAGTTTGCATGGGTCCACAAGTCTCCATGCTGAGCAGACGACTCATGGAATTTGTCCTGTGGGGGGAAATGACTAGGTTATTCTTGACGTATCCTAGAACAAGCGCCATAAGACCATTATGAAATTTGATTGGCTCAAATATATGCGTAAGCTCTATGGTGATGGAGTGGAAGAGTGCTGTATTGACGTGGAGCCTCTAGGGTAATTATCTCAAGCAGATAGATACAAGCAAGCACTAATACATAATCTCTCCCACCTGAGGCCGAGATAGAACAAGAATGAACAACTAATAACCCCCCCAATATCCATGGACCGTACGAAAGTGCACTTAAGGAACTGTACGCAAGGCCCGCTCACCCCGCGCCTGACCGTACGAGGAAGTCCATTCAACACTCCAAATACTTTGAGCAAGAAAAGATGATGAAATCAAACATGCACATACACTGGACTCTTACTTTCACTCCTCCTCTTCATGTTCCCCTGTTCCCTTCTGTGACGCTTATGCCGTCGAACCACTTTCGTGTCTCCTAATATTTCTAGCACCTTTCCAACCTCCATATCTGGCTCCTCAGTATCTCCTTTCTTAATGACATGCGCGAGCGCCGACCCCGTCTCCAACGGGCTAAGACTAACCTCACGATCCAGATCTTGATAGCCCCATAGTAAGGATGCTGAACAGCACAACGCAAGCAGCATGCATGAGAATGCGCCCCAGAAGTAGTTGAATCGAGACTGAAATGTTACTGCCGAGAATTCGCGCGTCCAGGTTGCATTTTGAATGGGAAGAGTCTCTGTTCCAGTGTTTAGCTTATAGAAAAGTTCTGAAAGGGAAATTCCTCGCTCTCCAGACTTGGAAGACGGGTGGCTAAACTCGGAGATCGTGCGTACGTACCATCTGTTAAAGAATATGCCGCACGAAACATAAACTCGTGCATAGACCGCAGCACATAGTCTGTCGCATTAAACCACGAGTACCCACAATCATAGCCTGCATAATTATCCGCGAATTGTTTGGCTAGTATGCCATAATCATACTCCAAGCCTGATGTATTGTCGGGGTAACGATTCCATGTTGCATTGGATTGCAAATAGTAATAACCCATGTATTCCACCCCTGCGAGCGGGCCAGCGGAAATCTTATCCTCAGCAGTGATAGCATCGTTGGCAGAAGGGTGGAGAGAGACAACTTCGGGAAAGAAAGCCGCGTCAAGGTTTATGACGTCCTCTTGTTGGACAACGTCATACCCTACGATGGCAGTGCGGATGCTGCAGGTTTCGACGGCAAAGGTTGCGTTACATGGATTGTCAATTTGTTCCACGTACTGTAGCTGCATATCCAACATTGGTGAACCTAGGGCATCTGCGGTGCGCGTAAAGTTGATTCGGAAGAGCGTTGTATTTCCATTTTCAGTCGCATTTAGATCTAAATACGACTCTGTCGAAGAGCAATTCACCGCTAATCCGGCGCCGAAGATGCGACCTAGACAGGTCCCGGGACAGGTGCTGTTAGTGGAAATTGTGTTGTTTAGGTACCAATCTTGTAACGCCTTGTCTAGATCGTTGGAGGCGGCGACCCTTCCAGGAGCCGTGTGATCGACACCTCCAGTCCAGCCGTCGTCAATGGAGCTTACTAAGGATGCATTTCCAGCATACTTGACGGTGAAATCGGCAAGCACTGGCTTGGTCGCCCGCTGCAGCAGAGGACCATCCGCAATACTTGCAATAGCCACGATACAAGTCACAGCCATCACCCATCTAGTTTGGCTGCTTGCTGAGAGCGCACTAACGAGCCCATCCACGCTCTTCCACTCCCCCTTATTCCATATATAGTGCAGATTTCTGAGCGTCGTACCATGCAGCGCACTCCGCCACCATACGACGGTAACCCCGGCCGTCAGAATGTACGCCTGGGAAGCATTAAAGACGCCGGTACACAATGCGAAGAGAACAGTGGGTTGGATGGCCTGCGCCGAGGGTAACCACGTGCTGGCGATGCGGTTGTGGGAAACAAAGACAACTAGTGTTACGGCGACTATGCAAATTGATGACAGAATCACAAGGAAGATTGCGAACTTCGGCGTTGAGGATGTTCTCTTCTGTGTCGTGCTTGCGTTCTGCGGCCGTTCGAAGCGGAATCGAGGATCGATCGTATCTGCATTTTGCAGACTTTCCATATCTGAGTCCTAAAGTAGAAATGACTCACAAGGGTTAATGCGGAAAGAGCATAAGAAGAAAGCGTAGTGCGCAATTCAATAAGAGCGTTAAAAAAAAAAGGGACATCCAAGTGCGAGGTTTTGAACCCTCAAATATTCGGCTGCCCAGTGTAGAATTCGGCCCCCTTTGTGCTTAGAAAACAGTGAAGAAAGTGTTGTCATCTTTGATTATTTTCGTGCTCCTACCGTCTTAGCATATGTGCAATTGAATTTACCGCCCCTAGATCCCTCGGGATCTTTTAAAATCCTTCTTAAACTTCTGACAAACCCTTTCCACCTTTTTCTATTTTGGCATTCTCTTTCACAACTCCAACCAAGACCAACCTACTATTTTGACCACATCCTGCAGGAGAGGCCCAGCGCCAGTGCCTGCGGTAATTCACTTAATTTGGCTGAAATTGCGTTATGTGGGACGTGGTTGGGTTTTGGAAACCCCTAGGGGACCTCATTGATTCCATTCGAGAAAATATGATGCACGAGGTGACCAAAACCTAGAAACCGCTGTGGACATGTCTCAAGCGTCATCTGGCCAATGCCAATATAGACCCCTACCTATCATAATCGCAGACTAACCATAATGCCATGATCAAATCTATTCTACACGTATCCATCTCGCACAAGAACTCATACTCTGTGTGATAATCATCCGTATCCAATGCCATCACAAGACATCCCCTAACCCTCTCCCTCCGTTCCTTCATCAGCTGCTCAACTCAGATCAAATCCAGCCCCCGAGAAGACTGAGTACAGCAACTTCTCCTTGAAGACTCGTTCATCCTTGTACATGGGCAACTTCAACAGGTTAACGCAGGTACTCGTACTTGGCAGTCTCTCCTGGTCACTCCCTGCATCTCTGATACTGAACCTTGGATTTAGGGTCCCAAACCCTAGCAAAGGCGCTCTTGGAGTACTCGTTACGAATTTGAGCACCGCTCTCCTTTCCCCATCTGACAGTTTCTTCATAATCTTCCAGAAAAGTTGGATGGTAGGATGCTCGAGCCCGTCGTCACCAATGACATAAGTCCCGCCATAGATGGTGTTGCGGCGGAGATCTTCGACATCAATAGAACTTGAGGTACCACCAATCAGGGTTTGGAGCTCGGATTGGTTGAACATGCTCAACCAACTGGGCTGGATCATGGAACTTAGGCCTTTTAGAAACGCAGTCGTCTGGAAAAGAGGTTGGTTTTGGAGGCGGTGGCGTGCCATGAAACTTATGTAGACTAAGCGATTCGCGTTGGTCACGGGGATGTTAGAGCCACCAGGTTGTAATTCCTTGGTAACTGCTCTTGTTGTTGGTGGATTGGTGGTGAAGTCTGTGGTGATGGTATCTGTGACGGTGAAATTGAGGGAAAAGTCTTCGACATCACCAGTATAGGTCTTCAATTGATGCAGGCCTTGATACAAAGCTTCATCCAGGTCGCGAAGATCGTTTAGGGTGGGACGATATCCAGTTTCCTTAGGTGCCGAACCAGTGCCACCTGTAAGTGCCCACTTTCGAAGGAAGAAGGGAGCAAAGTTGATATCAGCCAGAATACCTTCGTAAAGGCACTTGCCAATAATACGACCGAGGAACTCATAGCGCTGTAGGAGCTCTCTAACTTGGAGCCGAAATTCCGCTGAATTCTCCCTCAATCCTGCCTGCTTCAAGGCCTCTTTGTGCTCCTCCATGGCGGCTGGGTTGGGGTAGAGAAGGTGCTGATCGTTCTCAACGAACATGTCGATGTAGTTGGTGGGCATGAAGGCTCTATTTGTAACGCTCGTAAGAAATTCCTTCGTAACACCCCCTCCATCAATACCAGCTTCTACTGTATCAAATTGGTCCACAAAAGTGATTTGGATTGGCTCCTTCAATCCCTGTCCCAACGGATAGAACTGCTGAAAAGCGTCTTCGAATTCGTGTTCTCGTCGAATCTTTGCCGAATGTTTCTCGAACGTTTGGGGAGCATCAGGACGGTGCATAACGTTCCATCTCCATGCCTCGGGATCTGCGCTGCCTCTTCGTTTAGTCATGTCTAGGTTCACAAATTCGCGGAAAATCTGTACACGGGTCGTGAATGGAATGAAGAACGGCATGTTCTGGAGAATCTCTAAGCGCGGTGCTACTGCTTGCAGATACCTCCTTCTTGAAGCCTTGCGTTGCTGTCGTTGAAGTCTCTCAAGACGTCTCTGATGCTGGGTTCGGCTAGTACCTATCAGCTGGGGCGTATCGTCGAACTCTTCTTCTTCTTCATCAACGTCCTCCGCGTCCTCCTCTTCTATCTTGTGCCTACTCTCCTCTTCCTGAACAACGGCAGGGATAAAGCCAGTCATGTCGAACCTAGAGGTCATCAGCCAATGGTCCGATGGCAAGAACTTTCGTCTCGAGTCTCGCTCATAAACCATGCGAAGCAGGCCTGTAACGAGACCCTTGACGTAGTCAAGGCTCAAGCCGGCGACTCCTCCAACAGAAGGCTCAGTGGTTTGTTTTTGCGGCTGAGGTTCAGGCATCTTAGGATTGAAGAAACTAAGACTCGTGCTGCTGGCATCCCGTTCTTCGGAGACGTTGATGTCGGAAGCATTGAAGTACAACGTGAATCCGAGATTTTTAAGAAAAGTTGTTAAATCTTTGACGTCGGATAGTGGTAGCGCGTTATCTCGGGCTTGGTTCGAAAGCGGATCTCTACCGCTAGAAAAGAACTCTTCGTCATCCATTACTTTCAAGACGAATGTATAGAGCTCAAGGAAGACAAGGATTACTCTCCACTCATCAGCAATAGCAGCATTTCGGTCGGCATCCTGTTTAGGAGCTTGCCAAAAGGCATGATGCACTAAGCTTGTAGGCGGGGCGTTCTGTGCGGAGGAAATATCGAGAGACACCGTCTTCGGCCGAAGGAGCTCAATGGCTGCTCGAGAATCGCGTAAAATTGTGCTGAAGACTGAAGATTGTTTTGAAGCTTCCCAAAAGTATTTGATGGCAGGCAGATTCTGTGATGACCCATCGGAACGTGTAGCTGATGGGCCAATGTAGAGCCACATCCGAATTTCATCACCTCTACGGGGGAAAAATCGAAGAAGAGCCAACGCGTAATTGGCAAGTTGTCTGGCTTCCTCTATTTTCTCTTCTTCCGAGAGCTCGGATGACCGAGAAGAGCCAGATAAGAGATTGCCAATTCCTTCTTGATTGACGAGGGACAAGATCTGGTCCTTCAAGAATTCGTTCACGGCATCAGCTGTTCGGGGGGTATCCAGTTCCTCCGGCCGATCAGTGTCCGTACTCTGGCCTTCGATGATGTTGGTTGGAAGTGAGTTTAGCAAAAGCGACACTACTGTTACAAAATCTTTATGTGCAGAGTAGGCCGCTGGAGTATGGAAATTGTGAGCGTAACGGTGGAAGAAAATGAAGCAAGCCAGAAGTCGCAGTCGACTCATCGTTTCCACTATTTCCAAGTGCGAGATGATGCCCGAGCTCTTGAATAAAGTAGCCAACGCATTCGCCAGCAGCTTGTAGTTGATCGAGTCTGCAAGCGAGTCCCGGAACATTTGCGTGAGAGCTGAGCTTGATTCTGCGCTCAGGATAGGAAGTGTCATGAAAATGTAGCCGAATGCCTCATATGCATTCAAAGTGTATCCGGTTACTTTTGTGAGTGGTGAGATGACGGCTTCCGAAATGGCCTTTGGCACGTCGGCCAAGTCGGTATTTCCATTTGCCAGTTCCCACTCGGGAGATAGCCTGGCCACCACTTGAGCCAATGTGCGGTAGTATTGTTTGGCATTTTGGGAGGTCTCTGCGGGAATCTGGTCGGCGAGGAAGCGCAGGATGGTTGCGAACTTTTCGTACTGGTTCCATTCCGAAAACCCCAGCCTGCCCCGCCGCTCCATAACTGTCAACACTATCCTCTGTAATCGAAGGTATGCCAACGGCCACGGGCCCGTTGATGCGATCCCCACGGTTCGGACTGTCTCGATCTGGCGGAATCCATAGTGCCGTATCCTTTGCAAGTCCTCCACATTGCGAATGTGAGTGAACTTCAAGAGTCGTTGCAGTTGTGCTAAAGCCTCTTGCTCAGAGCTGTATGGAACGGCTTCCTGCGAGAACGCTCGATGGGTAGATGGTCCTTCAACAGCATCCCACTCGTCCCGCAGCTGCGATGCGAGTTGCTGCCGGATGCAGTGTCCCCTCCACACCCTCTGTAGTGTCCCAACTGCCTTCTGTTGGTCTCGCTCGCGCTGTCTCTGTATTCGCTCCTGTTGGGCGCGGTCCAGGGCAGCCTGGGACCCGGCTCCGCTGCCTACATTTCCGAATGCATGCGTCTTGCGGCCGGAGAGGTTTACCTGGCGCGGTCGCCGCGTGTTTCCACTAAAGGTTTGGAACATGGCCGTGGGCTGGGCAGGTGTGAGCGACAGTTTAGCGATAAGGAGGGAGGGGGGAGGAGGCGGAGTTGACGCACCAAAAAACTACAAAGTTTGAGATTCTAGACCTCATTCACTCGCCTCACAGGTGCCAGTCATGAAGAGTTAGGGCTAAATAGTCAGAGCCGATGGCGGTAGTGAGAAGGCCGTCACTTAGTCGATATGTGAGATGTGAGGCTAGGCGGGAAGTTCTTTCCGGAAGAAATGCAGGGATAGGAAGTGGCGAGACGGGTGTGAGGGTGAACACTAAGGCTGCTTTGATTTCGATGAGCTTCTACGTTTGTCCAGTGAATGTCATGGTCGAGCTTCCTTCACGTAGGCAGTAGTCAGCACTCCCGCCGTCACTTAATTCCGACCCAGGTGGTCCGTGCACACATATTGGTCTATCTTTCACGTGTACATCTCTTGGCGCTTCTCTGCCCTTCGTCACACTTCAACGCCATCTCAGCAACACCAGAACCTCAAGACTCATATTCGGGATGACAATGCTGCATTATGCCCTCTGGTATACCAGATTAGTCCATGGAGGATTACGTCAAGATCTTCCTAGGAAAAAGGACCCCAGTCGGGCTAAGTATGGCCTCCCAGTATCCATCGCCTCTAGGTACATATCTACATAAGAAAGCTCGAAATCCATATGTATAGCTATGCTCACTTCGCTAATTGCATCGTTCTTATGTTTCTGTCGCCCCTTGTCCCTTCTTGGTCGTTATTGAGGTAATTCTTGCTCAACATGAGCTTAGTTTATCACCCCTCCTATGGTTCTCCCGAGTCGGTACCTGTCTATCATGTACCTTTGCCCAGCACGCGCCCCACACATATTTTTCAACTACCTGGCCTTCTCCCTCTTCATGCCATACAGTCTTCGCACTGAGGCTCATCTCTATCTGCGGAGTGTCCATTAGCGGTCTATTACGATGGCAGCAAGTCGTGCACCGACTCCTCCACCCCCTTGCGGTAGCATTAGGAACGGACCGTGTCCTGCGCATCAAGTTGTAAGTTCCGACTAGCCCGACTGGCAATCTATATTTTTCTCATCATTCGTAGCACGCTTTCCTGCCTGTCGATTACTTCAACCTACCATGCGACCATGGCGCTACGTCTGCATTTTGCAACAGCCTAGAAGCCAGGAACACCAATTTCCGGATTGCAGATAGCCCCACGCCCCCGAATTCCGTCAACAATGGCCGCCGACATAGCCTCGACTCTCCGGCCACTCCACCCCCGAGCTATCAGGCTAGTAGTAGGGTTCATCACGTCCGCACCCGTTCCCAAGCCCACCAGTTGTCTAGTGAGCACACTGCTTGGGATCTCGAGATCGCCCGACGATATCACACCTGGCCGAGTGTGCGCCGATTTACCCCGCTAGGATTGCAACAGGCCTCGAAACGAAGGAAGAGCATGCCCAGCCGGGGGTGGGCTGTTTGGCTTCTCATCTTGGTTTTTCTATGTGGCCTTGGGGGGTTCTTTGTATGGATTTCGAAGCTTCCGGAGAGTCATTCACATACGTGAGAGCTGCGAGGACCTGGTAGGCGGTGAGCAGGGTGCGGAGTGTATCTTGGTTCGTCTCATACGAAGTCGATGTCTCATCACTGCCAATGGCCAGTTTGCTTATTTCAGTTCTTCCTCGTTCAAGATCTTTATATGTTCCACAAGGCCAAGGACTCGCCGTGCTGGTCTCTAGGCGCTCTTACACTTTATCAACTTCCTGATCCTCAAATCTGAGTTCTGGAACGCTTTCCCTCTTCAATATACCTTTCTCACCTAAGCCTAGCCCCGCTCTTGCCCTGCCTGCCCCCATCTCTGCCAGACTCCTTCCGCTGCGTCTCTCTTCTTCCCAAGCCAAACCTTCTAGCCTCTGCTGAGTCTGCTCCTCCTTCTCGTCTTGACTCATTTCTGGTCCCAACAATAGCCACAAAACAGCATGTATGCCCAAGCTGCGCCCACGAAATCCCTATCACTTTCCCATAATCAAATCTCTTTGTACGGTTTGCTTTGGGGGGCAGCAGATACCGTTCACCGATTGTTGGTTGAATAGCCGCCGACGTAGAAGACGCAAGATTGCCGAGTTGATATGTGAGCCCGACGACGAGGGTTCGTAGGGCTGGAGGCACGAGTTCCATGAGATAGATTGGAATCGGATCCCAGACCCCCCTACGAAGATCTATTCAAAAAATACCGGAGCAATCAGTGTCAAGTTCCTCGGAAGGACATATTCAGGGACAAGCGAGCCCCCAATTACATACGCAATGCACATCGTTAGTCGCCTTCCAGGCACGCTGCTGATGAAGCCGATTGTTGTGCCACCGATAAGCGCCCCGATCTACCCTATGGCCGTGATGATGGTGGTGTTTGTTGCAGATTTGCTAACCTGGTCTTTGAGGAAGGTTGAACAGAAGTCCTGAGATCTGTGGGAGCAAGAATTGAGGCCTGCCATGCCGATGACCATGTAGATGAGGAGGACCTAATTTTGCTTGACGGTCAGCCATGCTTCGCGGCTGAATGCTTGAAGCCCGTTTCTTTTTGCGACTTCCCCATCCCCATTTCTAGTTTCGTTGGTAGAATTCACAGTCTACTATTTGTGAAGAAGAGCGTGGCGGCTCTCGCGCTCTGCTTGCTGGACAAGGAAGTGATTCGTCTCAGGTAGACACAGGAGGAATGCGATGATGAGGATTGGCGGTCCAGCACCAAACCAGAACAAGCTACGCCAACCTTGGGTGGTCGTGGGTACGATTTCACGGTAGAAAATTGGAGCGAGGAGGTAGCCTGTTGCATATCCTTGTTCAAAGAGCCCTGAAAGGATACCGCGAGCTTCGTAAGGGAGGTCCTCAAGAGCGGTAGATGCTGCTAGGCCGAAGATCCCTAGGGCATGTTAGTTATTACGAGGATAGAGGGAAGGGAAGAGCACATACCACCTATGGCGATTTTGAACAGCGCTCTCACAGCAAGAAACTCGCTTAAAGAGTGCGTGAACCCCGTTCCAAGTTCGAGTATGACAAGGGCACTAAGGTTGGTCACGAAGGGCTACTTCCTACCATATCAATCAGACAGAGATCCAATTATAGGCGCTCCCACAGAACGAAGCATAATGGTAACCGTAAAGCCTTAGAAATTGCTTAACGCGTTATGCGTCATGCTAGGGATTGAAGAGACCTACCTAGGAAACATCCGAGTTGGCGACATTAAACTCTTTTGCAATTTTAGAGACAGCCAACGACACAGTGAAGAAGTCGAATGCATTTCAAGCCCATCCTAGGAAGCCGACACAAAATATGAGCCAATGGTGTCGGCTGAGCTGGCTAAGGATGTGGATTGAATTTTAGCGTGGGAATTCTTCAACAGTCAAAGATAATTTCACGCACCAAGTTAGTGTAGGTCATTTCAGGTTCTTACTCTGGGTGGTCGCAAATTTGGAATGCGGGTGAGGAAATAACATCTAATTTGGAAAGGGGAGTAGAACCACCCCACTGCCATATGGTTTCTCATACCGACCGTTTGTTCAGCTAAAGTAAGTACACTCAAAGGGGCAAACAGTAAACACTACGACTCGGACCTGGGGGTCAACTAAGGAGGGGTTTTATGGCCATTCGCTGACGGGAAGGATCCCTGCTCTGTTCCTAACCCCAACTCGAGTCAGTAGTTGAATGCTCCGCGACGGAGATGTCCCACATGCAAGCCTACAAAGCCCTATATTCCTCTAGAACTTGAACCGTCGTTCCTTAGCCCTTCAAACCTGCCCTATTGCGCCGTTTATTTTTAGAAGGTAGTTGGTCGCGAACATTTTCCAAGAAGCTTCCCAGCTTTTCTGTAGTTGGGCGGAAGAGAGAAGATCAGTTAAGCCATATGACAGTGCCGAGATGTCGAGATCTTAACCACTGGTGAATGGGTCGCACAGTGGTGTGGGTGATATACAGCCAAGATAAGGAGACGCGGGGGAGTAGTGTCTATGATCAACCACCTACCGTGCCGGTCTGAGGTGGGGCCTCCGCCTGCCTAATAAACCATTGGTTATTCTAGGGCAGGACTCACAATCTCACGTACTCTCACCCCAAGAACCTCACTCATGACTGACAGAGTCATCCTCTTGGTATAGCATACTAGCACATAGCACGAAGCTTACAGTAAATAATGTTAATTCGTTAACCCGTTGCTTGGATTAAGACCAGCGTCAACAGGATACAAATATATGCCAATAATAACCCCTGC
This sequence comes from Lindgomyces ingoldianus, assembly GCF_010093535.1. Taxonomy (NCBI): domain Eukaryota; kingdom Fungi; phylum Ascomycota; class Dothideomycetes; order Pleosporales; family Lindgomycetaceae; genus Lindgomyces; species Lindgomyces ingoldianus. The sequence goes on from NW_022985174.1 coordinate 1,415,277, forward strand.
CATGTGTTCAAACAGTGAAACTGGCTCCTTATGAAGAGAGCAAGCTTGGAGAGGAATGCTAAAATCTTCGCCTCTTCCTAGTACAAGGGGTACCACCTCAGTATACGAGTTGAAGTGCTCGAAAGACGGAGTCAGGCACTTGAGCCTCTCTAGGAGTTCCCTCTTGACGCCTGCTAGTACCTAGCTAGTTGAATTCTGGAAAAATATTCTTCTACTTGCATTTCTTCCCCGCTTAGATCGAAACCCAGTTAGTGGTGGCCCCTTATTAAGAAGATATTTGAGGACTTCCGTGTAGAGTGTCCTTAATATCAAACGAACCACTATCACCACCATTGAATTTGAGCACAGTAGCGTAATATTCAATCCTATTTGGTTAGCTCGAGCCCATATGGTGAAGGTTTTGTGTGAAGAGGAAACTCCAAGAATGCGTCGATCACGGTTAGGGGGGCCCCCTTTCTGATATTTGTGAATGAGTACTATGTGAAGGAGTTATAAAGAATCAACCAAGTGAAGGGACCTAGTATTGGTGGTGACATAATGTTTGCGCCGGCAATGGCTCATCTCATGCTAACTGCCCCTCCTCTTACGATATCCTATGGTCTCGGTGGAAATTCGATCTTGCATAACTTACCGCTGTTTCTAGATCAGGTCCCTCATGCAAGCCAGGCCAACGTTAGTTCCTGCATTTCCTATAGAGTATCCCCAGCGCTAAGGGTTCTCCTCCCTCTTCACTCCACCATAGACTCTACTCTACCCCCCCCCCAGCTCGACTACATTCCTTCGTCCAATTGGATTGCCAACCATGCAGATCTCTCTTCTCGTCACTTTGGCCGCCGCTAACTTTGCGGTCGCTCTGCCCAACCCTACCGAAGAAGTCAACAATGACCACTCCCCCACCAAGACGGCCGACAGAGCTTTACTCGCTCCACCGCCAACCCCGCTACGCCATGACTGCAACGACTGCACGACCTACTATAACTATTGCGCAGACCTTTGCGGAGGAGATGTGTGTTGTCTTCACAAATGCAAGATCCAAACTTGCCTTCATGGTGGACAACCCTGTAGTTGGGTCGGCGCGTGCGGTGCCCACTACTGCCCAGACAAAACCCCAAAAGGATGTTAAATACTTCACATCAGCACTGGTAAGTCATTCAAAAATACGCAGCACATGTACTCTGAGTTGCTCACTGGATTCAGGTGGCAGGTATTGTACCCCAGGTGAAGTATTCCGCCGATTTCGGTAAAATTAGATAGAGATATACGGTGGGAGGATTCACGTCTAATACTCGATTTCGGTACTCTATTTGGAGTCTCTCACTTGGATTGATGAAGATGGTTAATGCTTTCATGGGAGACATTCATACCTAACTTAACGAAGGGCCTAGTATAATTATTAAAGGATTCATGGCAAGTCAAGCAGGATCCTCAGAACTTACAATGATGCTCATGTTCTAGTCATATAAGCAGCATGGTGACTACCGTAAGGCGGTGATTGAGGTTGTGATCATGTGGTCCACACCGCCTTCCCGCGTTGATGCGGACTCTTCTGACTGACCCTCTGTTACGTTGACCCTCCTGCAGCCAAAGCCAACGGATATAAGGACCAGTCACGCGAACTTCTTCCACTTCCCATCCACGCTCCTTTCCTCTCCATCGGACACTCCCACTTTCTTCCTCTAGTCGATCCACCAACTATCAATAGCCATGAAGCTTTTACCGTTCCTTCTACTCCTGGCTTGCACCAGCTTTAGCCTCGTTACGACGATCCACACCAGCAACTCAGTCCGCGACATCCAGAGAGGTTCTCTAAACCTCTGCGCCACGTGTGATCATGACTTCACGAAGTGCATTCGAGGATGCTCCGGCAAAACCGACTGTAGGAATAACTGCAAAAAAGGCATCTGCGACCATTCTCCAATCAAACAATGCAGGAAAGGAGGAGATTGCGACAAGTACTGTCATGGCTTCTTGAACCTTCCACCTAGACTTTGAGCTTGCGACAAACATCCTCCCCGCATTCTCCCTGATCCTCCTAGCCATGAAATCTGGACTTCCCCAAATGCGTAAGGGGAACTAACCCTCCTCGAAGAATGCTACAACGATACTTGCGGAATAAGGAAGTGCAGACAGTGAGCTTGCGTCAGGATGGGTCCCTGCTGTGATCTAATAGGTGCTTTCAGCAAATGTTGCCTTGAAGGATGGCTATTAGAAGGATTTCTAGGGTAATAGAAGTCCTCTCCACTCTTATAACGCGCCAATAGTTTCTCCACCGCTACTTGAATGCTGATTAGTATCACCATGTGGGGGATTAAGAAGCCCGAAAGCGGTCTTATGCTGAGGCGTCTTGGTACATCCTACCAAAAAATGGTCAGATGAGTGTAGATCTCACTATCCCTTTGCTAGACTTGGAGGGGGGAGCGTTAGTTAAATGCAGTCCTCTAACTTGAATTAGGCCTTGACCCAATCCACCCTACGTGCTACTACACAGTAGCCCAAACTAATTTTGGGGGTATCTGATCAAAGCAACATGCGTTTCGCTGCCCTCTCCCCCAAATCTGCTCAATTCGTCAATGGTTTGACTGCCGGCTTCTTGGAAACCCAATCTCTTGTATAATCGCATGGCACTGTTATCGCTTGCAGTATCAAGATACACAATGACACCCTTTATGTCTGCCTGAGGGAACACCCATTCAATAAGGTGAGATGCAAGACCTTGGCCTCGATAGTTAGGATGTGTGGCAAGGTTCTCTAGGCCTGTGGTTGCCGTTTAGCTGGACATGCGTGAGAATGCTAGAGGTCAAGCCATACGGTAATGTTCCCTCTCCCCCAGCACTTCATTCCTCAACTTCCGCAGACTTACGGTAAACTCCATAATCAAATCTTTATTACTATTTTCCGGTAGCCTCTGCCGATAGCCCTCATCTTCGAGCCGCTGTCTTTCCTCTTTCTCGCCTGCCATCTCTTTCTTATTTCCTTCCCCATTCTTGCTGCTGATTGGGGCAGACCATTGTGCCACAGACACAACCTCATCAGTCTCAGGATGCCGAGCGACAATGAATAGGCAGTGTGGCTTTCGAATTTGATCGACGATTCGAGGGGCCATGGCCTTGGCTAGCGAAGGTGGGTTGATTTTGCCGAATTGGAGTTGTGTAAAGGGAGAGGTCCAAGATAGTGCGAAGAGGGTCGCAATTGCGTGGGCATCGGAGGAGGTGGCTTCTCCGAGGGGATATTTGACGCCCATGGCAACAGCTCTAGTGTAGAGGTCAGAATCAGCGCAGATAGTTGCCCTTATGTCGGTAAAGACGGAAGCAAGTCATGGGGCACATCCTGGAACATATTCGGAGGATGCTAATCACCAACTTAGCTATTGGGAGTAAGAAGGCGGTGGGCATGCCGGGGAAGTGGAGCTCAAGCTTCAGCGCCAAGGCTCCATGGCTGAATGAGGGATAGCGCGAAAGGCTGCTCCACACATCACCACATTCACTAATACCAATTTTCTCCCACTCCTAATCACTCTTCCCTTTAGTCTATTGTGTAACCCCAGAAATCTATAGCGACTAGGCTTAGTATCTCATCCGACGCATTCTCTTAATGATCTTCAGATTTTCCTCAAATTGCATCACAGCCTTGGTGGATCCGGAACTTCATTTCCCCCCACTCTTCTACGGCCACAGGCATATTTAAATTTACATTGCGGGTTTCAAAGTGCAGTACGTCAGTGTTTTCCCTTTATGGTATATTTTACGAAGACAATCCTTCCTGGACTGTGGGATCACGGAAGTGCTGCGAAAGTCTCTACAGCTCAAAGATTCTTCATTCTTGTCTGCTTATTTGTTGGGGAGACTGATAAATTGATTTACGAAATATCTCAGGTGGCTATGGCGAAAAGAAATGAAAGGAAAAATATCTCCGTGTGGGAAAAAAAAATCTTTTTCTGAAAATACTGAAATCCAACCCCAAACAGCGACCTCTTCATTGGATCGACGAAAACATAAGGCTGGGCGTTCCAGACGAAGCCGTACCCAGAGTTAATTCTCTCCATATCTCGTCCGCAGCAGTTCTGTATTGCTCAGTAGATGGAAAGACATCCAGCGTCTTCCTGAAGTCCTCAACCGTCTTGAGTTTCAACATCTCTGCAGCCTTTCGTAGTGCATTAACACACCACAACCTCCATGGATCGATGATATCGCACATCTCAGAACAGTAGAATAGAGTCACAAGAACTGGCTCAAGACTCCTTCCTCGTGGCCATGAGTGATAGCTGCCCAAATCCTCGAGCAAGCCCCGAATTCGAGAAATAACCGGATCGCAAGAGCGGTGTGTTACGAAAAGGCCGGCTTGATTCCTAGAATGGCGAATAGTACCCCAAACAAAGAGCGATAAACCAGCTGCCCAAACCTTCCACATCATCGTTGTCTCCCGCCCTTGGACCCCACTTCCAATGGTGGGACTCCACGGCTCTTCTAGTTGAAGCGCTGTTGAATTTTGGAGAGCCTCAAAATAAAGATTGCTGAGGGCTCTCTGATCAATATTGGTGGACCAGTCGGAGCTGGCGGCGAGCCCCAGTTGGTGCAATCGAACTACAACGTCAAAAACGAACGAGCTGTTCTTCGGAAACCGCTTTACTGTTCGCCACGCTCGGATTTGCGCATCATCAAGAAACGCAAGTGGAAGCGAAGCAGTATTCTGATAATGCGGAGCAGGCAATGCGGGAGGGAGAATCAATGCGCTAGCAAGGCAGTACGCGCTCCTGTAGTACGTATTAGTGATATAAGACGATACTTTGAATTGAGGGTACTGGCCAGGTGCAGATTCGTTGTAACTCGAAGTCAAGGAATTGGACACCGCCTTGCGCATCAATGATACGATGCAAAGCTTCCAGATGGCTCCGAGCTTGTTCCCAATCGCAGTCAACCGCCTGCTCCGTCAGCATAGTTAACGAAGGAAAGAAGGTCAACTTACGCATCCGAATGCTAACAGGCTAACTGCAAATATAGTTGTTTGAGGTACATCGTTTCCACATACTCCCAACGTGTCCTTGATCATTCGCACAGTCTCGCCCTTGGAATTCAGCGTTTCAAAACTCGGTTCTACAAGGCTAGCTCTCTTGTCATGGATCAAAGACGCCACGTACTGCTCCGCAAATTTTGACACCTCATCTCGAGGAGAGTCCCACTCGAAATCCAGTGCGAACGGCTGCTTATTTCCTATACCAAAGCACACAGTGTTAGCTTAGTCGGCGGCGATTAGTTAAATGTAGGGGCTCTCGAACCTGTCTCTAGTGGAAAGGCCAATTGCCCTTGGTGTATACCTACTCTTCTCAGGATAGGAATAGTGGCCTCCTGGGCGTATCACTTACCTGATATCGTTTGTCCCTCAAAACCACCTATCAAGGCTGTGTATGAGGAAATGCCTGAGAATAAGGACCCAACCTCAGCGGTCACCGAACGTCCTTCTGCCGTCGGGCTGATTGGCACACGTTCCGTCTCACGAGACGTGGACCGACTCGACCTCGCACGTTGCTTTCCTCTTCTTCTCTCAGCTGCCGGCGAGAGGGAAGGTTCTCCCGATCCTCGACCTTTCTGTTGCTGCAAATAGTTCTTCATCACATGGCTTCGAACTGTTTTCAACTTTTGTTTGCTCGCCGTTGCGCTCTCCTCGCCGGTGGTTGTGATAAACTCGTACTGCGTTGGCGAAGTCGACCTTGAAGGCACAGTTTCCGGAACCCCAAGTCGATCCTGTCGGCCTGGGGGTGTATCTGCAGTTTGTAACTCTGGAGTGGAAGCGAAATACTGGGAAAAGTCATTTGGATCTGGTGAGCCGGCCATGGTGTTAGGAAATGATTTGGGGATATTTAGCTCGCCGTCCAGTGGTTATAGATGGAGGCGGTAGATTTATATGAGGAAATAAAGATGGTCTATCCTGGGAAAGATGATGGGCACTAGAGGATGTCCCTAGCCACAGCACTCGCCAAATCCGGGTGGCAATTACCGCCTCAATCCATTCTTTTCTTGGACCCATTCCGTTCACCGTTGCCCAGGTTCCAGTTCCAATTTCCAGGCTACCATATACCAGAGCATAACCTCAGCCCTGGAGCCGGTTGCGTGTCGGCATTGTGTCATGAACTGAACAGTATCCGATCCAAGCGCTAAGAAGCCACAACAAGCGGGATCTCAGGTGCAACTCTTGCCATTAGCTGTGGAACTGTGGCTGATAATGCACACGGAGCATCCTCTATCCGACAGACTCGAGTCCAGCCACTAAGAAAATTGGTTGGATTTGGGCCAGTCTGATGGGGGCGAGACATTTAAGAGCTTCAGCCGTGGAAACGGCCGCAGGGCATTATGAGCGCATTTCGATCGCGCTTCGTTAGGCCATAGGTGGAGAGATGCAGAAACCCATTAAGACTTGCGGATGCACGACAGGGTGGATGTTGAAAATCTTAGTCAGCGGATCTAGGAAGGGAAAAGGTCAGGGTTGCTTATCGATCCTTCGCGTCCGCTTGCTATTTGAAGCAGACACAGCCTTGCAAGCCATCGTTAGCAGCGGCTCGCTTATAATACACCTAATGCGCAGCTTGATAGAAGCTCGTGCCGGAAATTTTCAAAGCTTGGGCACACAAACTGACTTCCTTCACGATACAATCAATGATGAACGAGGAGTTAAGCCATCACCAAGGAAGCGCTTAGGTAATAACGTACTAGTGCCCTCTAGGCTAGAGCCGGGCGTAATAAAGACATCATCATCATCATCATCAATGATGAGCTCTCAAACTGTATATCCATTTCCGACATTCTCAGGTTTGATCCTGGTCCGCGATCCACAAAACCTCCAGGACACAGCAACTATGTCCTTATTCCAGAATGGTGCACTAGAAAATTACGCAAATCTCTCTAAGAAACCAACGTCTAAAGCTGGGCCAAGGGTTGACCGCCAGACACCTTCAACAAAACTCCCGCTAACCAAAGCTAGAATTCACACAACACCTCGCGAACTTGACACGACGGTCGCTCAGCTAAATCGCTTAGGATTTTTCCATTCAATCCAACTACTATCAAGGTTACGAGTTTCGTTCTCTATTCTGCCCAACATTTTGGCATCTACTTTCTTACAGGTTTAGTAGTAACTGTTCCTCCTTTCACGCTAGACATACCACTCCACACAAGCTGCTTCGGAACTAAAGGCTGGATTGTCTTCAACCAAACGGTCTCGTACAGCCCAGGGGAACCATCGCTAGCCTTGCTTGTCGGCTCAAGGCTGCCCCATTGCTTGCTGTCGGTGCAACATGCGCTGGCGCTTCCCCAGAAGGGACCGGCAGCCCAAGCAGCTTGAGGTTGTTAGCAGCAAACTTGAATGTGTAGAGAAGTCCATTTACTTACTCCAACCAATGTACACGTCGTTTGCGTCCATATATTTGATGAAGTCGGTAAGCATTGAAGCACATTGAGTTGTGTTACTCCCACCAAATTCCGTGATCATGGCCTTAGTGCGTGTAAGCCACTTTATCCCTTCAGAACACCAAACTGCAGCCAGTCTCTTACTTTATAGTTATTTTGCTTTAGCCAGCTGGTAACTCCGGAAAGCTTCGTAACCGACTGGGCGCATGCCGCATGGCTTCCACTGAAGTCCGAATCTAAGTACTCATGAATATCGAAGGCTGTGTTGCTCTCCGGGTCCTTCAACTGGGTAAGTTGTGTCGACGGATCACTTCCTTCAGTCCAAGAGTGTCCTCCGGTCCAGCTGTTTCCCGGGGCAAGGATAAGTTGCTTAGCACCTGCCTTTCGAATACCGTCAATAGCAGCTTGGTTGTTTTGTATGACAAGAGAAGTTTTCATGTCATGCGGCTCGTTCATCAGCCCGAAAATGACCTTCTCGTTGTCCTTGAAACGGCCGGCTAATTCACCCCAGAACGCCCCAAATTGGGCTGTTGTGGCAGCGGTCTTATCAGAGGTATCGCCGATAATTGACCCAGTCATAGGCTGCTGCGAGGGGTCGTTGTATCGCATATCTGCCAAGATGAACGATATTCAAAATGTTTTTGATGAGTACTTACAGTTGTGAGGGTCTAAAATGCAGTATGCACCTAGCGAGATGTTACTTTTGTCTCCCGAAAGCCTCGTGATGCACGCAACTCACCCTTGGTCTTCGTCACATAGTCGACTGCTTCCTTGAAATAATCGAAATGCGTCTCATTGAATTTCGCGCCCAACCCATAGGAGAGCGGGCACATACGCTCTAATAGGAAGGCAATCCGGAACAAGTTGACCTATAGCCTAGTCAGACTATTCATTACCGTTGGCTGCTGGTATCATACCTTGTTCTGGTCAACGTAAACATCAATCCCTTTCTTGTCGATGAAAGAGTAGTCGACTCCAAAACGCCCTGGCAACCCGAAGCCTTTCTGCTTGGTCTGGCTATACACTCCGAACTCACCAGAGCTCTCAGCTACACCAGCATAGAAGATCTTGGCAGAAGCAGCAGCCGTAAAGACTGCCACCGAGATGAGACTTTTGAACAACATTTTGGTTGAGCAAAGTAGCTGATCGCGATCCTGAAATTCTGCCGGCAGATGGTCTATTTAAACGTATTGCTTATTCTACTCCTTTCTTTATGCTCGCAACATCATATGCCTTTTGTCTGCAAATAATGTGTTCGTTCGACTCGTCTTCCAGAATATTTCAGGTGCACATTCCTCCGTGTCCAAAACGGCAACGTTTCATGATCTTCAGGGCGAGCAATATCCTTAGATGCGGAGAAATTTGGTCGCCGGGGAGCGCAAAGAGTGGGGTGCGGGACAAGCCAATCACCGCCGCAAGATCATATTAACACCATGATTTTCTTCTCCTCAAATTGGATTGTCCTAGAGCCGCACGATACTTTCATTAACGTGAGATATGGCTTCTAGGCCCGTAGCGCGGAATGCGGCAGACCGAACGACCGCGTAGTACCCTTTTGAGAAAGGTTAACCCACTTTGCGCCAAATAGTGCCTCTCTCGCATCGCGCATACTGTGGAACACCTCGGCGATGGATTGCAAGTCTAGACGAGCGGAGTACAAATTTACACAGCTTTAGAAAGTTATATTCAATACCGCGGAGCCATCAATGAGACAAGGTTTCGTCTCATCATCCTAAACGCAGGTGCGATACGGCCTCTGGTCTGATATCAGGTCAAATGAGATCAATGCTCGATGGCCAATGCTCTTGAACGATAAAGGGCCGAAGGTACGAGCTTGCTTCAACTTCGAGAACGAGCAGATTGGCTCGATACCAGGTTCATGGGTTCAGGCACTCCCGAATCAACATCTTAATTTCTATCCTCCAAATTCTGCTTGATCTTCTGTCCGCCCTGGTTCATGGCTAGAGGTAGGCCCGAGCGCTAGCCACTTGGCCACACTGCCAGACCGGCCCTACTCAATTGTTTCAAGCTCGTTCTCGTTCTCGTTAGTGGGGGGACCTGCGCCACAAGGCGTCTCATCCTCTCAGGATTTGAGTAAGAACAACCGGAACACCAGCCACATTTATCGAGCCACTAGCCACAGCATTCCTGCAGCTAGTGTCTGTGAGTAGAAATGTGGGATTTGTCTCGGCCCGTGCGGACTTTTCTTTTCTGGGCACTGCCTGCGCCTCACTTCTTACCAGCCACACGGATACGAAGAAACGGCTTCCTTGTCCTGCGCCACGTTTAGTCCGGATGGAGGATGGAACGAATCGAGTTCAGACCATGAATCGTGGCTAGTGGTTCTCCATTTGGGTCGGAAAAGTACCCATTTGCACTACCTTTAGATTGCTGCCACGATGCATCTCTCGTTAGACGCCCTCAAAGGCCAGATCCTCCAGCGACCTAACGCCCTGCCCGTACCGGAATCATGCAACAACATTAACTCCGAAGCTGTTTTCTTATTTTTGCAGGATAGAATGGATGTTGTGCTCCCACTCAAACATCCTCCTCATCTAGTCTTCTTAGATTTAAGATGTCAACCATTTCAATGCCATCCCTCAGGTTTTCTAGCTCTAGAGCTATTTCCCTACCTCTTGGGATCTGGAATAATTCATTTATAGCCAGACACTCAATCCTCCAAAGCAAGAGCCACACTGCCCTAAGTTGGTTAAAGCATGCCATCAGCCTTTCAACCGTGCGGTTAATTACGCCTCTGGATTATCTCTTTGAATTAGAGGGATCTATTTCGGCTACGTCCCACTTCGTGCGAAAGCACTTCCTCCCCAATCTCCGTCCAATAAAACCGAACTAAGCCTCCTAAATCATTATTGGAATGGGAAGACTTGTTTCACTGTGCGACTTCAAACCCCCCATATTCCTCATATCCCTGAAAATACGGAAACCGTAGTGAAGTCAATAGTCACGAGTCTTCAGCCGCACACGGGAAGATATCTTGTTCCACAGTGATCGATACCCCACATTTCAGCCCCATCGCCCTCAAGTGTCACAGCACCACAGGGTTTTGCACTCTACTGCAGGCTCTAGGACTTGGTCTCACTTGTCTACAATTGCACCGCCACAGCTGGAGGGCGGGGATGCGAATCAGGTCAAACCGAGGTCCACCTGTGACACCAGATCGTCAACGGAGACTGGGGTCTAAATATCGTTTACAGTGAGTAGTGAAATCACCTTCCGCTCCAAGCCCTCAAGAACTTTATTCCCTTACTTACGTCAATTGTTGAATTATACTAGCCTATATACAGTTAGGCCCTCTATATCTACCTACCACTAGTTAGCGCACGAGCCCATATCCTGCCGTATCTGTTAACGGATCCAACCAGTCAGTGGCCAGCACCAGTCAGTAGCCTACTCAAGCATTCACCCTCAATGGAGAAAGTCGTACCTTAAAACAACGGCGTAATAATACATTCCAAGATTTATAGTTAGCCCTTCATACCCAGTTTGCGACTCCAATAAATTGAGTTTTGGCCCCCAATCTTCAGCTAAATTGCTACCTTGTGGATTATTTGTAAGAACTAATAGCAGTCTTAAAACAGGTTTAACCGACTGATGATAAAATTTTGGAATGCATTCTTGCGCTGTTGTTGAGGTTTTTAAGGTACAGAGTTTCCCATTTTTGGTGGGGTTTTGAGTGGGCCACTAGCTGGTGCTAGCTACTACCTGGTGGTACACATTAGTTACATCGGTTTGGCCTCCTCATCCTTTAGCCGCGCTGGGAAAACTCACCCTAACCTTAGAGAGCCAGGCGGCCCTTTACCATTGGCAGAACGTCTGATAACTACAGCTATTCTCGACTCTTTAAAATAAGGCTAAGATAACTGCAGCAGTTTTTCTATTAAAAAGGCGCGACTGACTACAGCACCTGCATGAACTCATTTTCCACCACTCACTAACTGTTACTAACTCGACCAATCTCTCCCCTGCCACGCACTATGCCTCTAAACAAGTCCCTTCGAATACTGCACCGTCCACGCCTTAGCTTAAATCCCAAACGCCATTTGCGATCACCGGTTAGACAAACCGTGCCTCCTGTTTAACAATGCCGGACAGTTGCGGTTGCTTTTGGCTGGGACTTCTTGAACAAGATATTATGGCCTGCCATGGGCTGGGATTCGTCTTTTGTTTGAGACACATTGCTACAGAGCCACCTCTCTCCTGCGTAAATATTTGTTGGTTTCTAGTAGTTACATAGGCAGTTGTATCCGAGAGTTGTCAACTGGCTGCCCTTCTTATCTATCTCAACGCTACGCTTTATATGATGAATAGACTGAAGTCCCTAAGGTGCAATTTTGCAAAGATAACAGCCGAGCACTCGATGATTTCTTAGCATTGGCTACTCTTAGGTTGGCCCGTGGGTGAGACTATCGAAGTTTTGGTTAATATTGTTACCCTTCTTTTTATTTTCGCTGCCACAGTGTGTTGTTTGTTAGAGATCTACATTGGGATCTAAAGAAGCGCCTGGATGCTATCCTGAAGTGTCAAGTAGCAAGCTGTATGCTAAAGCTAGATTAAAAAAAAATATCAGCTAATCCTGGATCAGTTAATTGGCCAAGATGAGGAGAGAATAAGATACTTGCTAAAAAAGTTCCGAAATATAGTTGGGACAATTGTCATTCTTGTTGATCCGCTCCCGGCGGCTCTAATTGCAAGCCTCCTCAATATCTCAGCGGAAGATGTTAACATCAGATTAAATTCGCTACATTTAGTTCTCCACATACCCGCCAACGATACTCCTGTGAAACCCCTGCATATCTCCCTTCGCAACTTCCTTCTTGGTTCTCGGACACGCGACAAGACTCTGCTCTGGTTGGACAAGAGAGCAACTTACTAGATGGTAAAAACTAAACGCATTGAGTTAATGTCACGGTACCTAAATAAATTTGTGCAGCTTTGAGAGTTCCCAAAAGGTACGAGCCAAGATTGACAACCCGAATTATATATAATCGGCTACTACCACATGTAAAGTACACTTGCTAATATTGGGCTTGCCATCGCAAACATATTAAAAGAGCTATTAGAGACTAGGACTATGCCTACAGGTTAACATAAGAGTGCTTCCGTTATTAGCTTGAAGCCTTAGGCCTTATAGAGAAGATATTAGAAGCTATTGCGCTAGTTAGTAATTTTTAAGGACTTGTTGTAGTAAGTTAAATTGCTATCACAGCATAGTGTGCTATTTTGCATATTTGTACTAAGATAGCTATATCTAGCCAGGTGAAAACACTCGATTATATATGTCTCTTTAGATGCAAGGCGCTTTGTGCTAAAGAACCAATGGATAGTGGATACTACCTCCCTCTAACTATAAATCTCTTCGATTATTGTTACGCCGGAGACAAGTATAACTAAGAATATATTCAGGGATCAGATTGCTAGTTAGATTCGTAGGCTACTAAGATTATGATTTACCTGGAGCGCAGTGGTGCAGACGCTCGAGGGTCATCCGAAGTGGGTCTGGGCCATGACCTTCTCGCCGGAGAGTAAGGCCCTGGCGTCGGCATCAGGCAACGAGATGGTTAAGATGTGCGATGCCAACACAGGAGCAGAACTGCAGAAACTCGAGGGCCATTCGAGTTCAGTCTGGGCTAGGGCCTTCTAGTCAGACGGTAAGGTACTAGAGTCGGCATCGAGGAACAAGTTAGACAAGTTGTGGGATCCTGGTACAGGAGTAGGACTGCATACGCTCGAGGGCCATTCACGTGCAGTCTGGGCTGTGGCCTTATCGGTGGACGGTAAGGTCCTAGTGTCGGCATCCGGCGACGAGACGGTTAAGCTGTAGGGTGCCGGCACAGGAGCGGAACTGCAGAAGTTAGAGATTGAGGCTGTCGCTCAAACCTTTTCCTTCTCTGGGGGTGGTACGTTTATCCAAACTGGCAGAGAAGCGCTACATACTACATCTCTTTTCCTTGGAAACGTTTTTCCTCGGTCGAGCCTTTTACATAATATCTCGCGGAGGAGCAGTAGGTCCTTTGTAGTATTAAAGGTTTGCTTTGGCTTCCTCCCGAGCGTCGGTCGGTGAGTTGCACTGCCGTATATTGGAGAATTATTGCTCTTGGGTATTCCTCTGGTCGCGTGTTATTCTTGCAATTCAATTTACTTTCTAAAACCCCTTCCTCACCCACCTCCGTTACGGTTGACTCGTTTTATACTTGATAGCGGCGAGAGCGGCAAAAGCTTATAAGGGGTAACAAATTAGAGATTTCAATGCTTCCTTCTCTTTCTTGTATGCAGCCAGACCCAAGTGATGAGGTACCTTAGTAATCGTTGTTCTGGTCTTCAAAACAATATTACCTTCCACCTCAACCATCGACACAATCGCAGATTCGATGCATGAAAATCAATACTGTAAGTTCACGCTGGAAACTGTGAAGTCTTGTTAAATATTTCTTAATAAACTTTTTACATATTTCAACTCATAGACTCATCTTACTTCCTCCACCCTTCACAATTTTACAGCCTGCGTAGACTCATCGCGTGAAAGAACCCTGCAGCATATAATAGGAACATTATCAAATCTGAACACTGCCAGAGTTTCATTAATGACCTCTCAGAGGGGACATTTTCAAATCTCAGACTGAATCCCCATCCTTTTAGTGACATCGATGCTCGGTCTCTATCAGATACTAACACCTTCGTTGAGACTCACAAACCGCCCAAGTAACACAGTCATCATTAGCACCAAAGCTCTTATTAGGTTGAAGAGATAGTGCATTCGCAGTCTATGGTTAGCCCTCCGATCATCTAGGAGATCGAGGTAGTTTAGAACCGGACAGTTGTGCCGCACGTGAAACGGGTTCACGTGACCCTGCTCAAGGTGAATGTGGGTCCTTCACCTCTCACCCTTTTCCTGTTTAGGACTAGCGCTATCTCAGCTGCTATATATTTACCCCTGAGCTCTCTCGAGCTCGAGAGACATTACACCTTCGCTTAATCTACCTAGTTTAGTTCTCACCACCTAATTAACTACTACCGAGCATAGTTCACCAAGAGCAACTCTCAGAACCACGACTGCTCGACGACGGGAGACCTGCTCGACTCATACGAACAACTCTCCACTGTATCAACGCACATCAAGATGACCCCAGCGATTGATGTCTCCGTACAGCTCACTAATAAGAGCAACTGGAAACCCTAGTTTAGTCGCATTAAGACCAGAGCAACTAGAGAACACATCTAGGAGTACATTAACCCAGATCTCTCGCCAGAAAACCTGAAGATCAACTCTATGCCTCAGAGGCCTGCTGTCATAGACTTTTATACAAGTAGCAGTCAGCGCAGTGCCAATCCTATGGTCTCTGACCTAACCCTCAACGGATCAGCGATGCTACGCAATGGCTCGCGAGGACTATCGCGATGATCTGAGGCTATTTGAAGCTCGACACAAAGCTCTATTGGACCTCTATGTGCTCATTGAAAGCACTGTCGACGCAACCAACTACCGTATCATCAGAGACAAAGAGACCATCTACAGCAGGCTAAAAGCCTTGAAGGCAATCTTTGAGCCTTCCGACAAGCAGCTCAAACAGAGCGCGCGAATTGCATACGACCGCGCTAGGAAGTGGTCATCAAAAAAGGATCAGGACACATGGTTTACAGTGTAGAGGAACGCCTATCTTGACGCCAGATCAGCCCACTTCCCAAATGTGGCAAAGTATCAACCACACTACGGCTTCGTATCGGCAATTTCGGATGTAAACCCTGGATGCGCAGCAGCTATCCAATCAATCCTGGTCCAGCATGAGCAGACTGACGAGGATCCACCTGATTTCCTCACTAGCTGTCTGGAGTTCTTCGAAAATTGGCAACGATCGGGGCCAGGATTGGCACTGAAATGACTGCTACTTGTATGAAAGTCTATGACAGCAGGCCTCTGAGGCATAGAGTTGATCTTCAGGTTTTCTGGCGAGAGATCTGGGTTAATGTACTCCCAGATGTGTTCTCTAGTTGCTCTGGTCTTGATGTGACTAAACTAGGGTTTCCAGTCGCTCTTATTAGTGAGCCGTACGGAGACATCAATCGCTGAGGTCATCTTGATGTACGTTGATACAGTGGAGAGTTGTTCGTATGAATTGAGCAGGTCTCCCGTCGTCGAGCAGTCGTGGTTCTGAGAGTTGCTCTTGGTGAACTATGCTCGATATGGACGAGTAGGTCGTCGAGCAGTCGTGGTTCTGGGGGCTGCGCTTGGTGAACTATGCTCGGTATGGACGAGTAGGTCGTCGAGCAGTCGTGGTTCCGAGGGTTGCGCTTAGTGAACTATACTCAGTATGGACGAGTAGGTCGTCGAGTAGTCGTAGTTCTGAGGGCCGTGCCTGGTGAACTATGCTCGGTAGTAGTTAATTAGGTGATGAGAACCAAACTAGGTAGATTAAGCGAAGATGTAATGTCTCTCGAGCTCGAGAGAGCTCAGGGGTAAATATATAGTAGCTGATATAGTAGCTGAGATAGCGCTAGTCCTAAACAGAAAAAGGGTGAGGTGAGGGTCCCACATTCATAAGCAGGGTCACGTGAACCCGTTTCGCATGCGACAAGTTGAGCTACATCATCCCCCTCACCGCTAACACCCCCGCCATTCTCCATATATATTCCCCTAGGAAGGAACGCCAACATTATTCTGGAGGGTTTCCCCTGTATCATCGGCCTGGATTGCGCCGAGGCTATAATTCAGAGCGATAGCCAAACCATCATTCTCGCACCGGTCCTCCCGGCCAAGGATAACCAACTTGCATAAGGTGTCTGTATATTTAGGGAAACAGCGCGTCGCTCGGTAGACAGCGCAGGAATTTTGGTAATGGTGGGGTGATGGCTCCAGTAACATGAGCAAAGTTCTGTATTTTCGCAACGCACCAGAGTCTTACAGTTGGAAGTCACGCGTACGGAGTAGTGCTTCCATTTCCCCCGCCCCCGCCCCCGCCCGGAAATGTACTAGGTTGGAAAGTTTTTTGAGAGTAACTTCCCATTGATTGGGTTTCGTCAAGGTAGAATGAAGACTTAACTAGTAAACCGAACAATTCGACGTAGTCCTCGCTGATAAAGTTCAGTTAAACTTTCTCACTACAGTGAAACTTAGTAGTAGCACAACCTCCAGCATCAACGACTGTGATGAAGATTCGTGCATCGACGAAGTGCTTCTGGGTATCTTCCATCCTGCTCTGAGAACCTCCTCATAAACTTGCCTATTCTCTCGGGGGAGAAAAGACTTGGAGCCCCAACGACTAGTCGTCAACCCTCCCCCATACGGCGCCCCGAGAACAAGAAGTTGTTCATGTGCTCTTTCAAGAAATTCAGAGACTACTCAAAGCTGAACGCGATACAGGTGTTTTGACGTGCAGTAGGGTCGTCATATTCCCTCCCAACAGTACCGGGAGGGTAGACTTCTCCACCAAGTGCATACTCGAATATAAGCAGCCGCAATTCCTTAGGTTGATCCACCACCTCGAATACTTGGCTATTACGGGTCCCACAAAATCCGCTGCGCTGAGGCCTTCACTCCCAGCTAATTGGTATTGGTCCGGGATGATTGTGAGCCCCTCTTTCATTGGCTTCCATTATCTAGACGCGAGGACGAATGCAGTGGTAATATTTTGCTATGCATCTAATCTTAAACTCGCGACAAGGACATAGCGTAAACACTAACAGCCGCAATAATCGCAAGCAAATACGTCTGGTTTAACGTAAACTCGCGAGATTTCACGCCACTTGTAGTTTCCGTGCCGCAGCATTTACGATTGTACGTAACATTATTTGCTGCAGCGGCGACCTCAAAAACCGAACCGTTGAAGTTCCCGAAGTTGTAGTAATCGACAAGCAACCAATTAGGAGGCCTCCCCCACATAGCTGTGCATTTCTTGACGTTTTGCCCTAGGCTCCCGTTGCCCTCAACAGCATTCAGTTCGTTGAGAAGTGTATACGCGGGAATCAGGATAGAAGCGTCGCCAGCCTCTAGTGCTATCGGAATGTTCAGGTTATGGTTGATCATGTACATCTTGTTGCGCGAAATATCCTCGGCCTCATTAGGAGGCCGCTGTTGCGTGCAGGGGAAACTCGAATCAACGGGTGAAAATGGCGTCTGCCATTGATACGCGAATTGATCGAGCAGCCATGGGACCTCTGTTTGATTTGCAAGATAGTCTAGCATAACAACCACGCGTTTGTTCTGAAGTATCATTTCCTCGAGAGTCGGCCACTGGTCGAGGGTCAGGTTTGGGTATAGTGGTGTATAGAGATACGAAATAAGGCCGGCATTCGTGAAAGGCGCGACGTAACTTGTTGGCGCAACTCTGCCATCGTTACCCATCATTATTGCAATGATTTCGTAGGGATGAGAGACGAGCCAAGAAGCGACAGTGTGGAGATAGTCTTCAAGAGTGCCGGCATCGAGAAGGTCGCACGAAGTGTGACATAGCCTGAGAGTACCATTTGGCATGTGAGTTTCGAATTGAACTAGAACTGGTGAGCTTGTGTTTGAGCGTGGGGACAACACACCACATGCTGGCACATGTGACGGAACACAACCAATGATGCATAATAAGACCCAAGGAGAGCTACTTTTGGTTTGTCTCCTCGAATTCAACAATAAATATTGGGTATCGCGTTCATGTTCCATAGTATGCGCCAGCATGTGGGATATTCAACGTACGGCCGCGAATCCCGTCCTCCAACTGCAAAGAAACTCGCCGGTCCTGGTTGCTGGCCACATTGTGAGGTACAACGAACGGGCTATTATGGGCGACCACTAGTGAGATATTACTGAGCCTTCGGTTGCAGAATTCGACATAGTTATTACAGGGCTGGCTATTAGGAGCTTGGGGACGAGCCAACGAAAAGGCTGTGGTCGTAGCATTTGGTATGAGGCTTGGGACCGGAACTCCAGTAATTCCTATCAGCGACCGAGAAGTCAAAGTGGAAGAGGAGGCCGTGGTATTGAAACTTCCCGCGGGCTCTGAAATGGTCATCGTCCCATACTCGGAAATCGTCCCGTAAAGTTCAGTAGGCGACAACGGCCCACTTAGAATCGCAGTGCTAGCCAAATTAGAGGCTAGTTGGGTGGATGCGATAGATGCGAAGAGGAGTAGTTCAATTAGGGGGGCGAAGGCTATAGGCATGAAGGGAGGTTGAGAATAGCGATAATGGCGGGATCCGTTCTCGGTAACAATAACCTGGCAACAAGCACACCGTGTATTGAGGCCGGCTCAGAAGCCAAAGGTTGTTGGAGAGATTGAGGATAACAGCATGGTCGTCACGGTAGCCACAACCAGAACCAGGCCACTAACGCGCCTTCCGGGCCATCTGAGACAATGCAACGCATTCGCCCCCAAGCCGGCAGAGCATCGTGGAAGTAGATTCGAGACTATTGAATGGATTAACACCAGTAGTTTACTAATACAAACGAAGACAGGAGATGGAGGAAACAATTAGGCAAACGAAGCAGAATCTAGGATTTGGGTTTTGGAAGAGCGAAAGGATAGCAAAGAGTTCTATTGCATGGATACATCGCGATTATGTAATTTAGTCAGAAGTAGATAGTATTTACCATATACCCAGTTGCGAGGTTAACGTGAAAATGAAAAAGAGTTCAAACGAGCAGATTAGCCTTCCTTTCCAGGAAGAAGGGGGCTAGTCCTAATTAGGAAGGATTACGTAACAGCTCGCTTACGCGCACGGCCGCCACAATAAACAATCTAACCAACCCAGCTTCACATCTCCTCCTGCCACGCCCACCAACCCACCCAACCAGGGCAGTGCGACCTTACCAGCCAATCCCAAACCGCCAAGGACGCTACAGGTACACATCTTACCCTATCCGCACGTTTCAGGTTAAAATCTAATTAGAACAGCCTCTAACACCCTCTGCTCACTTCTGACGCGGCGGATCGCGTCCAATAACGCCATGACAACGCCAGATAACAACCAGTCGCAACCTAATGATAAGCCTCCATCGCCAAAGATCAATACCGAGGTCATTATCGATTCCCAAGGTAAAGGCCTGACCGGAGGCCAGGACCTCTTGGCCGAAGAGGCTGGTGCTAATGGCGATAGTAAGTTTTACCTTACGCGTGTCATGATCTAGGGCTAATCAGGAAAAATAGAGGCGCTAGACGACGACAAACCCACCCCATCAGACAACACGTCGTCAGGACCTACCTCTTCGCCTTCCGTGCCCAATACGTCCCGACCAGAAGACACGCAGTCTCGCCCGAGTCCAATGGCATCGCAGGCAGGACCAAACCAGACAGTGCCCGCCCGCGCCTTTGGCCAGACTAGACCAGACAGCTTGCAGGGCGGCCAAGATCAGAGCTGGCGACAGTATGGTGGAAGCGTAAGTAAATCTGGATCAATCTGGATTGATACGACTTGGGAAGGAATTAGACTAACAATATCTTTTCGCAGCCTGCCCCCGCTCATATCCAACCCGTATCTGGCCATGGAGAACATCAGCAGCAATTTGCCCGTCAGCTAAGTCGCGGACCATATCCGCCACCGCAAGGTCTATATCCGCAGGCCCAGGGTCAATATCCGCAGGCTCAGGGTCCGTACCAGAACACCCAGTGGCCTCAACATGAAGCACCTCCGTTTGCTCCAGGCGGACCGTACCCTTTCCAGCAGCAGTTCATGCCACCATATTCCCAGTATGGACATTACGGATATGGCATGGGTCAGGCCCTGCCCGCTCCAACCCCAATCGTTTCGCCCTATCAGATGGATCCGGCCGAAGCTGGGTCGAAGCCGACCAAAGGCAAAAAGAAGGGAAAGATCATACCTCAGCCCGAACCTTCAAGCAGCGAATCTGAGCAGTCCGACTCTTCTATGGAGGACACCGATTCATATGAAATCGTTGATCTAAAGCCGCCATACAAAGGGGTCCAGACTGCTGCGAAGATGATAGGACTCTCTAGGCGCCTAATGGACCCCAAGTTCATAAAGGATCTGAACGTGAAGGTCACGACAGCCTATTTAGGGTTGGTTAAGATGCAAACGAATCGGATTGTCATGGTGCGTACACAGGTTGATCCTCTTCAGAACGGCTTCAACCCAGTTCCAATCAAAGTCACACGCCCCGAAGCAGCCGAGGCACTGGTGGCCTTCATGGTGGGTCGGATCTTACGGGATCCCTGCCAGAAATGCCTGAAGAAAAACGGCAAGTTCGTCTACTGTGTATATGTCCCCGACCATTTCGGCCATAGTTGTGCGAATTGTCACTACGGTGCGGAAGGCAAAGGTTGCGATCTCCGAAGTAAGTCATTCTCTTTCTAAATAGGATATACCCAGATACTAACATATATCGGCAGATCGAACTGAATTCATTGAATGGAACGAAGTCTATCAGCCAAAGAAGGAGAAGGCAATGCCTAAAGATATCACCACCTCCCCAAAGAGCATCCCCACTCCGTGGAAGGGTCTGGCCGTGCCAACATCCACCCCGACACCGAAAGGGCCTAGATCGGCTTCGACCAAGGCGGATCCAAGCCCCCGAAAAGCCACTTCAGTTCTGATCCATAACAAACCCACCGTTCCTCGCAATCCGGTCATGGCCTCCATGATTGACTCGTTCGGTCACCAAGTTCCAAGGACCAGGGCCCAGCCTATACGGCAAAATATGTACACAGCCCCACCAATCGTGATTAAGTCATTCCAAGAAGTAATCTCTATGGACAATAAATCACTGCGGTCCTGGTTTGGTCAGGTCCAGGACCAGATTGAAGATACGATGGAACTCGCGACAGATAAGTGCATGGAACTTAGCAAGGTGATGCAGTCCCTGTCATCCCAGTTCAACATGGTGGTGGACGTTGGCATGGCTTTCAATGCTGAAGAGGGCCTGGCTGATGGTGATGAGGAAGAGGCGGAAGGGCCCGTGGACAACACCGACATGGCCGAGGGTCGATCTGAAGAAGATGAGGACCCGGAAGATACCGACGACAGAGAGTTCGTAGCCGCTGATGACGCAGAGGTTTCTGCTAACACTTCTTCAAGTTCCGACCCTCCATTTGTTGAAAAAGTCAAGACCCGATCGGCCACGAAACGATCCCGCGATGAACACTCGATCCAGTCGGAGTTAGGCAATATCAGGAAAAAAAAGGTTAAGACTGCAGCAAACGATCTGGGCCGCACTGATATGACCGTCCCCGCGAAAGGCACGCCAAAGAAGAGGAAATTCTTCAAAGAGCGCAAGCACAGGCCTGATGATCATCAGTATCTCTTCTAGACTAATCAGAGTGGACCCTAAAAGCATTAGGCGGAGTCGGCGGGGTTGCTTTTGGTTTGCTGGGTTTGGATGGTTGGTTCATTTTCTGGATAGATGTGAGTTAGTGTGGCAGCGGTTTGCTCTAGCACCACACCCACTAACGCTTTCCCTGCCGGAGTTAACGGATTGACCTTGTAACAATATACCCACTGCATGAAGGACGGCGTTTACGATCTCACGATAGGTAGCTAATATGATTGGATCATGGGCTGCACATGACTATTCCTGCAATAGATATGAAGTGAATTAGTAGCTATACATTGTCAAGACCTTCAAAGAAATGATGCCAAAGCTCGAGACCCCAAACACCTACGAACTTTCTTAACTTCTCAGGGCGAGTAGTATCTTTGTTAATCCAATCAGTGAAATGTCTTTTCCGCTTCCGATATTGATTATCTGCCTTCCTTTTCCGACCAGACCAGTGCTGATGAGCCCAATCCATGCGCCCAATTGCCCAATGACGGATCCACACTAATTGGAGATCCTGTAACATGCTACTATCGTAGTAGCTTGTAGGAGAAAGAGGAGCAGGACTGGATATTGACTCTGTTGAAGGTGAAGGGGTATCCCTATACTCCAGCTCGTAATCTTCTGGCAATAACCGAAGACGTTGTGCTAATGGATAACACGTAGAGCATTTAAGATCATGACAAATCTAGAGTATGATCAGAAAAGATTAAAGACTGGTCAAGATAACATACCCAATGAGCATTAGGCCGAACCCAACAGGGAGAGTTCTCCGATGTGTACCATTCTTCTGACCTTGCACGCCTATGCCTTGGCCGAAGAGTATGCCGGAAATAGAAGTCAGGCTTAGAATATGGGTCTTCTAGTTCAACCACCTCAGTATTATGAAACATAAGCCTCAGAAGCTTCATGTTGTGGTTCCACATATAAGGCGGATAGAATCGGGTAGCATCTAGTAGATCACCTACTACCCGACCATGAACTGGTCCATCCCGGAGCGGCCACTCCTGGACAACAGTAGAGGGGAACCACATCTGGGACCAAAGCCGCCCTAGATAGGGCGGGTAGAGGCCGCGGTAACAGCCCCACCAACGCCAATTTATTGCACCCCCATCATCAACAAAAGGCCAGTCCAGGTCGTAGTCGAAGTCGAAAGAGGGAATATCGTACTTGGGCAGGATAGCAGAAGAATAACGAAGGTTCCAGTCCTATGAGAAAATTAGCCCATATAACAAAGTAGCACAAAAGCAGCTTACGTTAAGGTGGGTGTAGCTAATACTCCTCTCCTCTCGTCCGGTCAGACCATAATTGATGCAGGCAAGGTAGGTAGTTGCAACGTGATGCCAATCGAGCATCTCTTGAACAAACGTTTGCCACTTAATACTTGGCATAACAGCTACAGGCCTAATGGGCTCTTTGTGTACAGGAGGGTCAGAAGGCGAAATGGCCCTAGCAGATGTGTACATGAAGAGTGACATGGCAAGCAGATAGAAGGCAAAATAACAGGAAGTATAATGTGGTGGGTAAGAAGCGAGGAGAAAGTATCATAGCAGATCGAAGGGGATCGAACCTGATTTAAGGGGGCCAAGGCCGGATCTGTCATTACACGAAGCCAAAACCGGATTTCCAGGGGCACCGCCCAAAATAGGATAGCGCAGGACCGATACGATTGTAATAAAAGCAGACGTTACTAATAGGGCAAATATAGTAGCAGGGCAGAAATGTACATGCACTGTACAGAGCAGTCTACAAAATAACCTCAGGATACACAATATTAACTACCTTGCCCATCGAACCAGGCAGAATCAGAATAGAGATGCCAGATACAGTGGTAACACGTGAAAGGGCTACATATAACTGGCCATGGGTAAAGACAGGATGTCGTAGGTCAACACCAACAATCTCAAGCGACTGACCTTGCGACTTGTTAATGGACATAGCAAAACAGAGTTGGACCGGAATCTGATACCGAACGATTGGAAAGGGTAAGGCATCGTTGTTCTCAGACACTAACTTCACGCGCGCAATCGTTCGGATCTGACCATCAAACTCACCGCCAAGTATCCTACCAATAAAGAAAGGCGCTGTCTGGCCAACAGCAGTGACCACAAGACGCGTGCCGTTACACAATCCTTGCCCTGGATCTAGATTGCGCAAGAGCATGACAGGAACACCAACCTTCAGTCGTAGAGTAGACGGAGGGAGGCCAGGCGGATTAAAGCTCTGGAGCAGGTCCTCTGGTGGTCGATCAATTCCGTCCGAGGAAGATCGGTAGACCTCATCAGCAGAGTGGAA